>NC_059198.1:52261072-52431072 GCF_020615455.1 Coregonus clupeaformis | reverse complement strand
ACCGCTCTTCGTACTTGGCGACTTCAACCTCCTGACATCTGCCTTCGATTAATTTATTTCCCCTCCTTGCCTCTTTTGACCTCACCCTTTCCCAATCCCCTCTAACTCACAAGGCAGGCAAAATGCTTGACCTCATCTTTACTAGAGGCTGTTCTCCTACTAATCTAACTGCAACCCCCCTCCAGGTCTCTGATCACTACTTAATTTCCTTTTCAGTCTCCCTTTCCTCCAACCCTAACCACTCAGCCCCTACCCAGATGGTCAAGCGCCATCGCAATCTACTCTCCCTTCTGCTAAATCCTTCTCCCTCCTGTCTCTTGATTCTGCCTCTTCGACCCTACTCTCCCCCCTTTCCTCATCCTATGACTCGCACTGTCCCCTTTCCTTTCGGCCGGCTTGGCTCTCCCCTCCTGTTCCATGGCTGAACAGACTCATTACGAGCTCACAGAACAGGGCTGCGGGCAGCTGAGCGAAAATAGAGGAGAACTAAACTTCCGGAGAACCTTTCATCCTTTCACTCCCTCCTCTCTACCTTCTCTTCCTCTGTATCCACTGCTAAAGCCACTTTCTACCACTCTAAATGTCAAGCTTCTGCCTCTAACCCTAGGAAACTATTTTCCACCTTCTCCTCCCTCCTTAATCCCCCCCCACTCCTCCCTCTCTGCGGATGACTTTGTCAACCACTTTTAAAGAAGGTTGATGACATCCGCTCCTCATTCAATCAGCCTATTGAGTCCACTGGTCCCACTCACACAGAACTACCCTACGCCTTGGCCTCTTTCTCCCCTCCTCTGGAGATGACATCCTGCGACTAGTGAAGTCTGGCCGCCTGATAACCTGCCCGCTTGACCCCATCCCCTCCCCTGGAGACCTTCTCTGAAGACCTTCTCCCATTCCTCACTTCCCTCATCAACTCATCCCTGACCACTGGCTGCATCCCCTCTGACTTCAAAATGGCCCGAGTCGCTCCCATCCTCAAGAAAACAACACTCGACTCATCTGATGTCAAAAACTATAGACCTGTATCCCTTCTTTCTTTTCTTTCCAAAAGTGTGCTGTCTCTGATTAACTCTCTTGTTATCTCTCTCAGAACGATCTTCTTGACCCTAACATGTCAGGCTTCAAGACGGGTCACTCAACCGAGACCGCTCTTCTCTGTGTCTGTTCTCATCCTCCTAGATCTATCCGCTGCCTTCGACACCTCTCAGGGCTGGGCGTCTCAGGCTCTGCACACTCTTGGATTGCATCCTACCTGGCAGGCCACTCCTACCAGGTGACGTTGAGAGGATCTGTGTCTGCACCACATACTCTCACTACTGGTGTCCCCCCAGGGCTCAGTTCTTGGCCCTCTCCTCTTCTCTCTATACACCAAGTCACTCGGCTCTGTCATATCCTAACATATCCTCACATATCTTTACATGGTCTTTCCTATCATTTCTATGCGGATGACACTTAACTACTTTTCTCCTTACCCCCTTCTGACACCCAGGTGGCGACACGCATATCTGCGTGCCTGGCAGATATCTCAGCTTGGATGTTTGGCCCACCACCTCAAGCTCAACCTCGAACAAGACGGAGCTGCTCTTCCTCCCGGGAAAGGCCTGCCCGCTCAAAGACCTCTCCATCATGGTTGACAACTCCACGGTGTCGCCCTCCCAGAGAGCAAAGAACCTTGGCGTGACACTGGACAACACCCTGTCATTCTCTGCAAACATCAAAGCAGTGACTCGCTCCTGCAGGTTCATGCTCTACAACATCCGTAGAGTAGTACCCTACCTCACACAGGAAGCGGCGCTGGACAACTGCAACTAG
Organism: Coregonus clupeaformis; assembly: GCF_020615455.1. Lineage (NCBI taxonomy): Eukaryota > Metazoa > Chordata > Actinopteri > Salmoniformes > Salmonidae > Coregonus > Coregonus clupeaformis. Next base: position 52,429,260 of record NC_059198.1, on the reverse strand, counting down.
TTGTTAGCTGGACTCCCTGTTTGTGCCATCAAACCCCTGCAACTAATCCAGAACAATGCAGCCCACCTGGTTTTCAACCTTCTCAACTTCTCCCATGTCACCCGCTCCTCTGCACACTCCACTGGCTTCCAGTCGAAGCTTGAATCCACTACAAGACCATGGTGCTTACCTACGGAGCAGCAAGAGGAACCGCCCCTCCCTACCTTCAGGCTATGCTCAAACCCTACACCCCAACCAGAGCACTCTGTTCTGCCACCTCTGGTCTCTTGCCCCTCCCACCCCTTCGGGAGAGGACAGCTCCCGCTCAGCTCAGTCAAAGCTCTTCTCTGTCCTGGCACCCCAATGGTGGAACCAGCTTCCCCTTGAAGACAACAGAGTCCCTTCCCATCTTTCGAAAGTACCTGAAACCCTAGCTCTTCAAAGAGTATCTTAAATAATACCCCTGCCCACCAATCCCCCCCCCCCCAACCAACACAATCCTGAACCAACACAGTTGCACTTGACCCCCTCTTTCTAGCTCTGACTTTGCTGACAGCTACTTTATACTTCATTGAAGTTTACTTACTGTGCCTGTGATATGTGCTTGTCCCACCTAGCTATCTTAAGATGAATGCACTAACTGTAAGTCATTCTGGATAAGAGTGTCTGCTAAATGACTAAAATGTAAAAAAAAATATCAATAACATAAGGTACATTCATAGTATTTACCAAGCAATAATAGATGCTACGCTAATTGATTCCACCATTACAAGTAAAACAAAAAACAACAGGAATTAGAAAATAAACCCAAAATAAAAGCCAACCCATCCCACCCCTCCAACCCCACATTTCACCAAATTATTAAGAGGTACAAGAGATCTTACATTTACATTCTAGTCATTTATGCTCTTATCCAGAGAGACTTACAGAAATTGCATTAATCTTAAAATAGCTACACTGGATTCGGAAAGTATTCAGACCCCTTTACTTTTTCCACATTTTGTTATGCTACTGCCTTATTATAAAATTGAATAAACTGTGTTTTACCCTCATCTACCAGCATACAACAAAAACAGGTTTTTAGAAATGTTTGCAAATCTATAAAAAAAAGAACTGAAAAATCATATTTACATAAGTATTCAGACCCCTACCTCAGTACTTTGCTGAAGCACCTTTGGCAGCGATTACAGCCTCGAGTCTTCTTGGGTATGACGCTACAAGTTTGGCACACCTATATTTGGGGAGTTTCTCCCATTCTTCTCTGCAGATCCTCTCAAGCTCTGCCAGGTTGGATGGGGAGAATCGCTGCACAGCTATTTTCAGGTCTCTCCAGAGATGTTTGATCGGGTTCAAGTCCGGGCTCTGGCTGGGCCACTCAAGGACATTCAGAGACTTGTCTCGAAGCCACTCCTGCGTTGTCTTGGCTGTGTGCTTAGGGTCATTGTCCTGTTGGAAGGTGAACCTTCGCCCCAGTCTGAGGTCTTGAGCGCTCTGGAGCAGGTTTTCATCAAGGATCTCTCTGTACTTTGCTCCGTTCATTTTTCCCTCGATCCTGACTAGTCTCCCAGTCCCTAACGCTGAAAAACATCCCCACAGCATGATGCGGCCACCACCATGCTTCATCGCAGGGATGGTGCCAGGTTTCCTCCAGACGTGTTGCTTGGCATTCAGGCCAATGAGTTCAATCTTGCTTTCATCAGACTTGCTTTCATGAGAGTCTTTAGGTGCCTTTTGGCAAACTCCAAGCGGGCTGTCATGTGCTTTTTACTGAGGAGTGGATCAGTCTTGCCACTCTAACATAAAGGCCTGATTGGTGGAGAGCTGCAGAGATGGTTGTCCTTCTGGAAGGTTCTCCATCTCCACAGATGCATTCTGGAGCTCTCTCAGAGTGACCAGCTCTAGGAAGAGTCTTGGTGGTTCCCAATGTCTTCCATTTAAGAATGATGGAGGCCAGTGCGTTCTTGGGGACCTTCAATGCTGCAGAAATGTTTTGGTACCCTTCCCCAGATCTGTGCTTTGACACAATCCTGTCTCGGAGCTCTACGGACAATTCCTTCGACCTCATGGCTTGGTTTTTGCTCTGATATGCACTGTCAACTGTGGGACCTTATATAGACAGGTGTGTGCCTTTCCAAATAATGTCCAATCAATTAAATTTACCAAAGGTGGACTCCAATGAAGTTGTAGAAACATATTTTTAAAATTGTAAATACATTTGCACACATTTCTAAAAAACCTGTTTTCACTTTGTCATTGTGGGGTATTGTGTGTAGATTGATGGGGGGGCGTTATGACCTCCTCCGTTAGACTAGTTGGCAGAACACCCAGAATATGTTCTTTAAGTTAACATAGGAGACAGTGCCAGACACATGCCGGAACCAACCCTATGAACTATGCTTATGTAATGTGTCTGTAACCAGTATATAAGGGAAATAAACGGGACTGCCCCGTTAGAGCTCCTGACAGACGTTCACTATGGTGCATCAAGTTGGTTGGAACCTCTCCAGCGTGCTGATAATAAACAATGATTCATTTAAGATTGACTTCGAGTGTCCCTGTATAAGAATTTCCACAACATTTTGGCGTCAACAAACATGATGATTGATTCTGCCTGTGTAGCTTTCCAGTGCATTTTATGAAGCATGAGGGAAATTCCCATCTGACCAAAAGACGATGAGACCCGCCCAGAACAGACCCTTACTCTGAGCTTCCCAGGAGGAGACACATCATCCATGAACAATTTGCCCATTCTTCAAAGCAAAACTGCTCCAGCTCCTTCAAGTTGGATGGGTTCCGCTGGTATACAGCAATCTTTAAGTCATACCACAGATTCTCAATTGGATTGAGGTCTGGGCTTTGACTAGGCCATTCCAAGACATTTACATGTTTCCCCTTAAACCACTCAAGTGTTGCTTTAGCAGTATGCTTAGGGTCATTGTCCTGCTGGAAGGTGAACCTCCGTCCCAGACTCAAATCTCTGGAAGAATGAAACAGGTTTCCCTCAAGAATTTCCCTGTATTTAGCGCCATCCATCATTCCTTCAATTCTGACCAGTTTCCCAGTCCCTGGTGATGAAAAACATCCCCACAGCAGGATGCTGCCATCACCATGCTTCACTGTGGGGATGGTGTTCTCGGGGTGATGAGAGGTGTTGGGTTTGCGCCAGACATAGCGTTTTCCTTGATTGCCAAAAAACTAAATTTTAGTCTCATCTGACCAGAGTACCATCTTCCATATGTTTGTGGAGTCTCCCACATGCCTTTTGGCGAACACCAAACGTGTTTGCTTATTTATTTATTTAAGCAATGGCTTTATTCTGGCCACTCTTCCGTAAAGCTCAGCTCTGTTGAGTGTACGGCTTAAAGTGGTCCTATGGACTGATACTCCAATCTCCGCTGTGGAGCTTTGCAGCTCCATCAGGGTTATCTTTGGTCTCTTTGTAAGAGTAGAAAAAATATATATAATATACAACTTGCACACCCACTCGTAGATGTACCTAATTGGTGTAAAACGTATTCTGACAAATGTTCAGAGTGGTCCCTTTATGAATCATTTGATGTATCAGAAGGTTAAAGCATTGTACGGGACTTGACTTATGCCTAACCAATAAAACTATAATTAGAACCAATGACTGTTGAACATGATTTAGGGTTAGAGTAATGTTTGTTGGGTTAGGGTAATGTTTGTTGGGTTAGGGTAATGTTTGTTGGGTTAGGGTAATGTTTGTTGGGTTAGGGTAATGTTTGTTGGGTTAGGGTAATGTCTGTTGGGTTAGGGTAATGTCTGTTGGGTTAGGGTAATGTTTGTTGGGTTAGGGTAATGTTTGTTGGGTTAGGGTAATGTTTGTTGGGTTAGGGTAATGTTTGTTGATGGATCTGGGTTCAGGAGTAGTTCATGTTGCGTGTACAGACAGTTTATTAGCCTGGAAACCCTCTCAAGGCTAACAGTTCACTAGCCTGGAAACCCTCTCAAGGCTAACAGTTCACTAGCCTGGAAACCCTCTCAAGGCTAACAGTTCACTAGCCTGGAAACCCTCTCAAGGCTAACAGTTCACTAGCCTGGAAACCCTCTCAAGGCTAACAGTTCACTAGCCTGGAAACCCTCTCAAGGCTAACAGTTCACTAGCCTGGAAACCCTCTCAAGGCTAACAGTTTATTAGCCTGGAAACCCTCTCAAGGCTAACAGTTTATTAGCCTGGAAACCCTCTCAAGGCTAACAGTTTATTAGCCTGGAAACCCTCTCAAGGCTAACAGTTTATTAGCCTGGAAACCCTCTCAAGGCTAACAGTTTATTAGCCTGGAAACCCTCTCAAGGCTAACAGTTCACTAGCCTGGAAACCCTCTCAAGGCTAACAGTTCACTAGCCTGGAAACCCTCTCAAGGCTAACAGTTTATTAGCCTGGAAACCCTCTCAAGGCTAACAGTTTATTAGCCTGGAAACCCTCTCAAGGCTAACAGTTCACTAGCCTGGAAACCCTCTCAAGGCTAACAGTTTACTGCAGACAGAGATGGAGAGGCTGAACAGTGCACTCGGTATTTAAAAAAGCAATAAAATGGAGTGTGTGTGTCTCTATTCAACCCCTCCCATCTATCTCTTAACACCATCCATATTGGATTTCTATTTGCCATATATTTTTCAACTGTACTGTGATGTTTAAAAAATGTTCTGAACCTTTCTATTCTCACTGTTTCTACAGATTGTAAATTGAAAATAAACATTTTTGCTAAAAGTATTATTATATTATTGAACGATTGACTATGACTTTTCAGCTCACCCAGTAGTGCTATCTGTAGGGTTAGCTCCTGGTAAATATTGAAATCCTTTAGCCATTCCTGGACCTGTGACCAAAAACAAGCTATAAATGGACAGAACCAAAACAAATGATCTAATGATTCTGTCTCTTCGCAACAAAATCTGCAGAGCTGGGAAGATTGTATCCCCCATACAAATAACATTTTGGTAGCAATAATTTTGTATAATAACGTAAATTGAACAATTCTAAGTTTTGAATCCGGCGTCGTTTTGCGTATCAGTTCATAAACCATGTGCCATGGAATCGGTATGTCAAAAATCTCTTTTCAACTATTTTGCAATCTATATGGGTGTCACGGTTTCGGCCGAGGCTGCCTCTCTCCCTTGTTCGGGCAGGCTTCGGCGTTCGTCGTCTCCGGAATTCTAGCTGCCACCGTTCTATGTTCTGTGTTTCCTGTTTGATTAGTTTTGTCTGTTAGCCACACCTGTTTTGTGTTAGGTCTCATTATGCACCCTATTTAGTTCCCTGTTTGTGTGTATAGTGTTGTGTGTAATTGTCGCTTGTCAGATGGTTGCGTAGCTGTGTTAATTTTCCAGTACGCCAGTATTAGTAGTGTCCTCCTCTGTTTAGGAGAATTTTTGCGCACTGTGTTTTCGTGCGATCGTGTGTTGACGCCTGTGCGCGTCTGTTTGGCCTCCTGCCGTTTGTGGATTATTTTGCATAGTAAAGTCTTGTTGGACTGTACCTCTGCTTCTGCGCCTGATTCCCCACCACACCATCACTACATCGTTGACAGAATTACACACCTTAAACATGGAATCAGCGGGAGCCGAAGCAGCGCCGACGAGACTGGAGGTCCAGGTTCGGGAGCAACAGGAACAGATCCTCCAGATGGGAACCGCCCTGCAGGAGGTAATCACCACGCTCCGAGGCTGGGGCGCACCTCCAACACCTTCCTCACCGCCAGCCCAGCCAGCACCATCGGCCAGCCTGCCCATTCCAGCGCCAGAACACCGAGGGATCCGACTCGCTCTCCCGAGGGCCTACGACGGAACCGCGGCTGGGTGTCAGGGATTCCTCCTCCAGGTGGAGTTGTACCTGGCCACCGTACACCCGGCACCCTCGGGGCATGAGAGCGTGTCTGCCCTGATATCCTGCCTGTCCGGGAAGGCGTTGGAATGGGCCAACGCGAGTGGAGGAGGATCGACGCCGCGAGTATCACCTACGACGAGTTCTCCCGCCGCTTTAGGGCGGTGTTCGACCATCCCCGGAGGGGAGCGGCGGGGGGAGCGTCTGGTCTTCCTCCGGCAGGGGAGGAGGAGTGCTCAGGAATTCGCGCTTGAATTCCGTACTCTAGCGGCTGATGCAGGGTGGAATGAGCGGGCCTCGTCGATATATATCGATGTAGCCTAAGAGAGGACGTCCGTAGGGAGCTGGCCTGTAGGGACACCAGTCTCTCTTTCGACCAGCTGGTCGACATGTCAATCAGGTTAGATAACCTATTGGCCACCCGCGGACGTCCTGAGGGGGGTCCGTCCATTTCACCCTCCAGCGCATCCGAGCCGTGTCCTATGGAGCTCGGGGGCGCTGGCGCTAGAGATAGGAGGAGTCGGCAGGTGAGGGGGTCCATCCACTGCACCAACTGTGGTCGGGGGAGGACACACCGCGGCTAGGTGCTGGGGATGGCCTCCTCGGGAGATGACGACAGGTCCCGCACTGGGGATTCCCTCCAGGTGAGTAGGCGCCCCACTCACCCAGAGCTCACTGTTGCCCATTTTTGTATGCCTGTGCGTTTTCCGCAGGTGGCACCTCATTCCCAGTATAAGGCGCTGGTAGATTCAGGCGCGGCTGGGAATTTTATTGATAAGAAGTTTTGTTTAGAGTTAGGGTTTCCCCTTCTCCCTGTTGATGTTCCTTTTCCCGTTCACGCCCTAGATAGTCGTCCGTTGGGTACGGGCTTAATCAGGGAGGTCACGGCGCCACTTAGGATGTGTGCGCAGGGGAGTCATCAGGAGATAATTCAACTGTTTCTGATTGACTCTCCTGCGTATCCGGTGGTGCTGGGCATGCCCTGGTTAAGTACCCATAACCCCGTTATTTCGTGGCAGGAGAGGGCTCTGATGGAGTGGTCTGCTCAGTGTGTGGGTAGATGTTTGGGCGTTTCCATAGGGGCTACCTCGGTGGAGAGTCCAAACCAGGTGCCCGCATTGCACATTCCACCTGAGTATGGGGATTTGGCTATTGCGTTTAGTAAGGCGAGGGCGACGCGGTTGCCACCCCATAGGCAGGGGGATTGTGCGATAGACCTTCAGGCAGGAGCTGCGCTCCCACAGAGTCATGTGTATCCTCTGTCTCAGGAGGAGAAGAAAGCTATGGAGGTTTACATAGACGAATCACTGAGACAAGGATACATACGGCCGTCCACTTCCCCGCGTCCTCGAGTTTCTTTTTTCGTGAAGAAGAAGGATGGGGGTTTGCGTCCGTGCATCGATTACCGTGGTCTCAATCAGATTACGGTGAAGTATAGTTATCCACTCCCGCTGATTGCGACCATGACTGAGTCGTTGCATGGGGCGCGTTTCTTCACGAAATTAGATCTCAGGAGCGCGTACAACTTGGTGCGCATCAGGAAGGATGATGAATGGAAAACAGCCTTTAGTACCACCTCGGGCCATTACGAGTATCTAGTCATGCCATACGGGTTGATGAATGCTCCGTCAGTTTTCCAATCATTCGTGGATGAGATCTTCAGGGACATGCAGGGACAGGGAGTCGTGGTGTACATAGATGACATTCTCGTGTACTCACCTACCCGTGTCGAGCATGTGGCCCTGGTGCGCAGGGTGTTGCGGAGGCTGGTGGAGCACGACCTGTATGTGAAGGCAGAGAAGTGTCTGTTTTTCCAGGAGTCGATTTCCTTTTTGGGGGTATCAGTTGTCTGCGTCAGGGGTGAAGATGGAGGTAGACCGAGTGTCAGCCGTGCGTAATTGGCAAACACCAACCACTGTGAAAGAGGTGCAGCAGTTTTTGGGGTTTGCGAATTACTACCGGAGGTTTATCCGGGGTTTTGGGCAAGTGGCAGCTCCCATCACGTCTCTCTTAAAGGGGGGCCCGGTGCGTCTGCAGTGGTCAGTCGAGGCGGACAGGGCGTTTGAGAAGCTGAAGGACCTGTTCACCTCGGCTCCGGTGCTGGCGCATCCGGATCCCTCTTTACCATTTCAGGTAGAGGTGGACGCGTCTGAGGCCGGTATTGGCGCCGTGCTTTCACAACGGTCAGGCGCGCCACCTAAACTCCGCCCCTGTGCCTTCTATTCCAAGAAGCTCAGCCCGGCGGAGCGAAATTATGACGTGGGGACAGGGAGCTGTTAGCTGTGGTACAGGCCCTTAAGGTGTGGAGGCACTGGCTTGAGGGGGCTCAACACCCTTTCCTCATTTTTGACGGACCACCGTAACCTGGAGTACATCCGGGCAGCGAGGAGGCTGAACCCTCGACAGGCTAGATGGAGTATGTTTTTGACCCGTTTCTCTTTTAAGATCACCTACATCCCTGGGTCACAAAACGGTAAGGCAGATGCGCTGTCTCGGCGGTATGACGGGAGGAGAGGTCCGTGGAGCCCACTCCCCATACTGCCGGAGTCGTGTCTAGTGGCACCGGTGGTGTGGGAGCTCGATTCTGAGCTCGAGCGGGCATTACGCACCCGACCCTAGTCCACCACAATGCCCGGAGGGTCGGAAGTATGTTCCGCTCGAGTGTCGGGATCGATTGATCTATTGGGCTCACACGTCACCCTCCTCTGGACATCCGGGTATCGGCCGGACAGTGCACTGTCTTAGTGCCAAATATTGGTGGCCCACGTTGGCCAGGGATGTGAGGGTTTATGTTTCTCCTGCTCGGTGTGCGCCCAGTGTAAGGCGCCTAGACATCTGCCTAGGGGTAAGTTACTGCCCCTGCCCGTTCCACAACGACCATGGTCCCACCTCTCGGTGGATTTTATAACTGACCTTCCCCTCTCTCAAGGGAATACTACACTCCTGGTCGTTGTGGACCGGTTCTCTAAGGCCTGTCGTTTGCTCCCCATGCCGGGTCTTCCTACTGCCCTACAGACCGCCGAAGCACTATTCACTCATGTGTTCCGGCACTACGGGGTGCCCGAGGACATTGTGGCTGACCGGGGTCCCCAATTCACCTCCAGAGTCTGGAGAGCTTTTATGGAGCGGTTGGGGGTCTCGGTGAGCCTCACCTCGGGTTACCACCCGGAGAGTAATGGGCAGGTGGAACGCGTAAACCAGGATGTGGGCAGGTTTCTCAGAACATACTGCCGGGACCGGCCGGAGGAGTGGGCGAGATATGTGCCCCTGGGCCGAGATGGCACAGAACTCTCTCCGCCACTCCTCCACCCAACTAACCCCTTTTCAGTGTGTTTTAGGGTACCAGCCGGTTCTGGCACCATGGCATGAGAGCCAGATCGAGGCCCCGCTGTGGATGAGTGGGTGCGGCGCTCGGAGGAGACGTGGAACGCTGCACACGTCCATCTGCAGCGTGCCATACGTCGACAGAAGACGAGCGCCGACCTACACCGCAGTGAGGGGCCTGTGTACGCACCTGGAGATCGAGTCTGGCTCTCTGCCAGAAACCTGCCCCTCCGCCTGCCCTGTCGGAAACTGGGTCGGCGGTTTGTAGGGCCATTTAAAGTCCTGAGAAGGTTGAACGAGGTTTGTTATAGATTACAGTTACCAGTGGAGTATAAGTGTATTAACCCCTCGTTCCATGTGTCCCTTCTCAGGCCGGTGGTAGCGGGCCCACTCCAAGAACATGAGATCTTGGAGACTCCTCCGCCCCGTTGGACATCGAGGGGGCACCGGCGTACACCCGTGAGATCCATCTTGGATTCTAGACGTCGGAGGGGGGTCTTCAGTATCTAGTGGAGTGGGAGGGGTACGGTCCGGAGGAGCGGTGCTGGGTGCCGAGGAGAGACATTTTGGACCCGTCGCTCCTGACGGAATTCCATCGGGGTATCCGACGCGCCCTGCGCCGCGGCCTCCGGGTCGTCCCCAAGGCCGAGTCGGCGCGCGTCTGGAGCCGCGCGTCAAGGGGGGTACTGTCACGGTTTCGGCCGAGGCTGCCTCTCTCCCTTGTTCGGGCAGGCTTCGGCGTTCGTCGTCTCCGGAATTCTAGCTGCCACCGTTCTATGTTCTGTGTTTCCTGTTTGATTAGTTTTGTCTGTTAGCCACACCTGTTTTGTGTTAGGTCTCATTATGCACCCTATTTAGTTCCCTGTTTGTGTGTATAGTGTTGTGTGTAATTGTCGCTTGTCAGATGGTTGCGTAGCTGTGTTAATTTTCCAGTACGCCAGTATTAGTAGTGTCCTCCTCTGTTTAGGAGAGTTTTGCGCACTGTGTTTTCGTGCGATCGTGTGTTGACGCCTGTGCGCGTCTGTTTGGCCTCCTGCCGTTTGTGGATTATTTTGCATAGTAAAGTCTTGTTGGACTGTACCTCTGCTTCTGCGCCTGATTCCCCACCACACCATCACTACATCGTTGACAATGGGACGGCTGTCAATCCTTTGGTCCTTAAATGAAACTGGTATACTTTTTTATTTATCACAATTTTCTTTAACCAATTATGTTCTTTAATGCAGGGCCGACAGACAAGTTCTTTACTTTTCCCCCTTCCACTTTCCTCTTCCATTTTTGCGGTAATGCTGCAATTATTTGGTTGTAATTTTGGGTAGAGCAGACATTTCCATATGTTTTTGTTAGCTGAATGTGCGACATAACTCCACCAGTCCTACCTATGATATAATTTACGAAGATTAATGTGTTTTTTTAATCAATTAGTATATTTGAGTTTAACCACAATATTTGTTGCATTATTTGTTCTGTCGTTTCTGGAGGATTCTATTGAAATTGCACCCAACTTTCTATGGCTTGTTTTAGAAATAGTGATATTTGGGAGATGATTTCCTTTTCAAATAACTGAAAGTGAGAGGTTGTAATCTGAATAAAGGGGAAAAGGCCATTCTTGAACATGGGGTGAGACAATCTTACTAATTTTGCTAGAGAACCAGTTCGGATTTAAGCATAACTTTTGTATGACTGATGCTTTTAGTGATAGGTCTAATGCTTTAATATTGAATAATTTATGTCCTCTGAATTCATATTCATTATATAAATAGGCCTGTTTAATTTTGTCTGGCTTGCCGTTCCAAATAAAATGGAATCTTTTTTTCTCATATAATTGAAAAAACTGTTCGCTAGGTGTAGGCAAGACCATAAGCAAATAGATAAACTGGGATAATACTAAAGAGTTAATCAGGGTGATTTTTCCACAAATAGACAGGTATTTACCTTTCCATGGTAGCAAGATCTTATCTATTTTTGCTAACTTTCTATTAAAATGTATTGGAGTGAGATCATTTATTTATTTTGGGATATGAATACTGAGTATATCCACATCACCATCAGACCATTTTATTGGTCAACTACACAGTAATGTAAAAGTTGTATCTTTTATTGATCCAATATGTAATATAGTACATTTATCATAATTAGGTTGTAATCCAGAGAAGTTAAAAAAATGTATCTAGATCTTCTATGAGGCTGTGGAGGGATTCAAGTTGTGGATTTAAAAGAAAACATGAATCATCAGCGTCAATGACACCTTTGTTTTTAAGCCCTGGATTTCTAATCCCTTGATGTTATTGTTGGATCTGATTTTAACAGCTAACATTTCGATGGCAATAGTAAATAGATATGCCGATAGTGGACAACCTTGTTTTACTCCTCTTGACAGTTTAAAACTTTCTGAGAAATAGCCATTGTTTACTATTTTACACCTAGGGTTACTATACATGATTTTAACCCATTTTAAAAGAGATTATCCAAAATTGAAATGCTCCAGGCATTTATATATAAACTCCAGTCGTTATTTCTCAAAAGCCTTTTCAAAGTTACCCACTGTTTTGACTGACTGTTTTTGACTGACTGTTTTTGACTGACTGTTTTTGACTGACAGTTGTTACTAACTGTTGTTACTGACTGTTGATACTGACTGTTTTGACTGACTATTGTTACTGACTGTTTTGACTGACTGTTGTGCTGACTGTTTTGACTGACTGTTGTTACTGACTGTGTGTGTGTGTGTGTTTGTGTGCATCTATCAGTTACACACAGTGTACATGTCAGTATATACACACAGCAAGTGGGAGAGGTGTTGTGACGTGAGGTGATGCTTTATTAGTTTTTTGAAACCAGGTTTGCTGTTCACTTGAGCTATAGAAGATGAAAGGAACTTCCATGCAATCATGTCTCTGTATAATACTGTAAGCTTGTTCTGGACCTGGGGACTGTGAAGAGCATGTCTGGTGGGGTAAGTATGTCTGTCAGAGCTATATGTAAGTTGATTATACAGACATTTTGGATTTCTCACAAAAACAAGAATTGATGCAGTCAGTCTCTCCTCTACATTGAGCCATGCATACTGTTGACATTAGCCCTCTGTGTACATTGAAGGGCAAGACGTACTCATCTGTTCTGGGCCAGCTGCAGCTTTTCTAGGTCCTTCTTTGCAGCACTTGACCATATCACTGGGCAATAGTCAAGATTAGATCAAACTAGAGCCTGCAGGACTTGTTTGGTCGACTGAGCATCTCTTTATCACAGACAGACCTCGCCCCATCTTGACAACAATTTAATCAATATGCCTTGACCATGACAATTTACAGTCTAAGGTGACCCCAAGAAGTTTAGTTTCCTCAACTTGCTCAACAGAAGATAGCCGTATCTGCTAAAAGACCAAGTCCATATTATGGCAAGAACAGCTCAAATAAGCAAAGAGAAATGACAGTCCAACATTACTTTAAGACATGAAGGTCAGTCAATACGGAACAGTTCAAGAATTTTGAAAGTTTCTTCAAGTGCAGTTGTAAAAACCATGAAGCGCTATGAGGAAACTGGCTCTCATGAGGACCGCCACAGGAACGGAAGACCCAGAGTTACCTCTGCCGCAGAGGATAAGTTCATTAGAGTTACCAGCCTCAGAAATTACAGCCCAAATAAATGCTTCACAGAGTTCAAGTAACAGACACATCTCAACATCAACTGTTCAGAGGGGACTGTGTGAATCAGGCCTTCATGGTCGAATTGCTGCAAAGAAACCACTACTAAAGGACACCAATAAGAAGAAGAGACGAGCAATGTCCTTTGGTCTGGAGTCCAAATCTTAATATCAGCTAACACTCTTCTCTTAATATCAGCTGAGTAACAATATAACAGGAGACATCAGAATACAAAGACATTATGGAGTTGTAGACAGTGCATTTGGAAAGTATTCAGACCCCTTGACTTCTTCCACATTTTGTTACATTACAGCCTTATTCTAAATATGTATTAAATTAAAGGAAATCCTCATCAGTCTACACACAATACCCCATAATGACAAAGCAAAAACAGTTTCTTATAAATTTTTGCAAATGTATTAAAAATGTATAACAGAAATACTTTATTTACATAAGTATTCAGACCCTTTGCTATGAGACTCAGGTGCATCCTGTTTCCATTGATCATCCTTGAGATGTTTCTACAACTTGATTGGAGTCCACCTGTGGTAAATTAAATTGATTGGACATGATTTGGAAAGGCACACACCTGTCTATATAAGGTCCAACAGTTCACAGTGCATGTCAGAACACAAACCAAGTCATGAGGTCGAAGGAATTGTCTGTAGACCTCCGAGACAGGATTTAGTGTCGAGGCACAGATCTGGGGAAGGGTCCCAGAAAATGTCTGCAGCATTGAAAGTCCCCAAGAACACAGTGGCCTTCATCATTCTTAAAATAGAAGAAGTTTAGAACCACCAAGGCTCTTCCTAGAGCTGGCCGCCCGACCAAACTGAGCAATCGGGGGAGAAGGGCCTTGGTCAGGGAGGTGACCAAGAACCCAATGGTCACTCTGACAGAGCTCTAGAGTTCCTCTGAGATGGGAGAAACTTCCAGAAGGACAACCATCTCTGCAGCACTCCACCAATTAGGCCTTTATGTTGGAGTGGGTAGACGGAAGCCACTCCTCAGTAAAAGGCACATGACAGCCCGCTTGGAGTTTGCCAAAAGGCCCCTAAAGACTCTCAGACCATGAGAAACAAGATTCTCTGGTCTGATGAAACCAAGATTGAACTCTTTGGCCTGAATGCCAAGTGTCACGTCTGGAGGAAACCTGGCACCATCCCTACGGTGAAGCATGGTGGTGGCAGCATCATGCTGTGGGGATGTTTTTCAGTGGCAGGGACAGGGAGACTAGTCAGGATCAAGGCAAAGATGAACGGAGCAAAGTACAGAGCGATCCTTGAAGAAAACCTGCTCCAGAGCACTCAGGACCTCAGACTGGGGCGAAGGTTCACCTTCCAACAGGACAACGACCCTAAACACACAGCCAAGCCAACGCAGGAGTGGCTTCGGAACAAGTCTCTGAATGTCCTTGAGTGGCCCAGCCAGAGCACGGACTTCAACCCGATCGAACATCTCTGGAGAGACCTGAAAATAGCTGTGCAGCGATTCTCCCCCTCCAACCTGACAGAGCTTGAGAGGATCTGCAGAGAAGAATGGGAGTAACTCCCCAAATACAGGTGTGCCAAGCTTGTAGCATCATACCCAAGAAGACTCAAGGCTGTAATTGCTGCCAAAGGTGCTTCAACAAAGTACTGAGTAAATGGTCTGAATACTTATATTAATGTGATATTTAAATTTTTTATTTGTAATATTTTTGCAAAAATTTATAAAAACCTATTTTTGCGTTGTCATTATGGGATATTGTGTGAATACTGATGAGGAAAAAATACAATGTAATCAATTTTAGAATAAGGCTGTAACGTAACAAAATGTGGAAAAGGTCAAGGGGTCTGAATGCTTTCCGAAGGCACTGTATATTGCAATATTCCTTTGTCATTTTTCACTAAACCTCATTTGCACAAGCTCTTGAGTAAAAGAAGAATTTGAATCAGAGATTTGATTGTATATTGTTTTATTATTAGAGGCTTTATGATAATTAGCTTTATGATAATTAGCTTTATGATAATTAGCTGTGTGATTTTGAGAGGGTTTGTTCATTATGTTTGATTGTTAGAAAATACATTTAAAAAAACGGTTTTAAAATCATAACTCATCATTGAAAAGTAGAGCAAATATAACAAAAATAGAAACTGATCATAAGATAAAAATTTAAGAAATGTTCCTCGATTTAATTAAAGTTAAAAAAAGACACCGTCCTGCTATTTCTTCTGTTCAGCATATAGAACATATCGATGAAGGACTGGGCATGGTTTGTTCAATTGTTCAATAAATAATGTCTTTTTTAAAGAGACTAAAAACAAAAAAAGTTATTTTACTGCTCGTAACTTACTGTTAGTAATCAAGCATAGCACAAATTCAGCTGAAGTATGTATGAAGTACACTTCTGTACAGTGCATCCATCTTGGATTTGAAAAATTTTGGCATCTTTGTTGTGAGTTGTTCTCACAGTTCAGCACAGTGTCTCTGTTCCAGGTCTTCAGTTCAGCATGTTGCTGCCACTTCTACACTGTTCTGTTGAAAAACCATTTAAAAAACATTCTCTCTCTCTCTCTCTCTCAACTTCAAAACAACTTTAACACAATCAAGGAACATTTTCAACTCTAATAAGCTATGTCCTGATGTCATCCCTGACTGACTGACTCCGCCCACTCAGAACAGGCCCGCCTTCTTCTTCAGGTCGTTCTGCCGCCACTTGGGCAGCCGCTGGAAACCAGACCGAGAACAACCCAGCAGGTTCTCCAGATCCACATCAGAGAGATAGTCCTGACAACGGAGAGAGAGAGAGAGTGAGCGAGAGAAAGAGAGAGAAAGAGAGAGAGAGAGAGAGAGAGAGAGAGAGAGAGAGAGAGAGAGAGAGAGAGCGAGAGAGAGAGAGAGAGAGAGAGAGAGACAGAGACAGAGAGAGAGAGAGAGAGAGAGAGAGAGACAGAGACAGAGAGAGAGAGAGAGAAACATAGTTAGAAAGAGAGGTACTGTATGTGTTATGCTGACCCTTGCTGACCCCTGCTGTCAGTTCAACACCATTACACTAATCTCGGTTCCCCAGAAGTAAAAGTATTTCGCGAAAGATTGTCATTTCCTCTTTTACTTCTGGGGGGAAGTTAACGATTAACGTTAATTAATTAACCATTAACAATTGTGATTGTTAATGGTTAATTAACAATCAGTCTCCTCCCTCGCAAATGGAAACTCTAGGCCAAACCCATCCCTTCCGCTAATTTCACCCGTGTTTATCATGGCCAAAAATGGCATTTTTGTTTTCCTGAATTGTAATGATATAGCCAATATTGACTTTGTGGCTGTGGAAACCATTTATCAGCTGCACACAGGCTTGAAGATCACTGCACCAGTTTAAGAACCACCTTCGCCCAATCCTGATTTGTCCAAATAATCAATGATCAAAACCAAGAACTACTGCTGGTCGTAATTACATAGTTCTACGTGAGCATAGACATATTCTCACCGTTTCATCTGTCCACGAGAGATTACCATTCCCCTAATAACCTGCTATACGATAGAGTCTCAGCTGGACTATTTCATCATAGCATCATCACCTCTCTCCTGCTGGGGTCCACTCCCTGGGGCAGCTCCTTGGGGCTCTTGTTGAGCAGCAGCTCAGGGTCCAGGTACTCTCCAGTCCTGGGGGCCGGGGTGGTGGAGGGGCCCAGGGAGGGTGAGGACAGGGTGGGGGACAGCGTAGTGCTGAAGTTGGTGGACAGGCATTTCTGACCTCCAGGGGTGGCTGGGCTGGAGGGACCAAAGGAGCCTCCTCCTGTCCCAAGGGGGGGCTTGTAGGATGGGGGAGAGCTGAACTGGGCTGGGCCTCCTGGAGCGCTGTATCCACTACCGCCCCCAGCAGAACCCTGATTCAGGTCTGTGTTGTTCAGATTCTACAAACACGGAACAAGAGGATGACTGAGATTAAAATACTGATATCAGCTAACCTAACAGATGAAAGATGATATCCACTCTAACAGCTGATATCCACTCTAACAACTGATATCCACTCTAACAGGTGATATCCACTCTAACAACTGATATCCACTCTAACAGGTGATATCCACTCTAAGAGCTGATATCCACTCTAACAGGTGATATCCACTCTAACAGGTGATATCCACTCTAACAGGTGATATCCACTCTAACAACTGATATCCACTCTAACAGGTGATATCCACTCTAACAACTGATATCCACTCTAACAGCTGATATCCACTCTAACAGGTGATATCCACTCTAACAACTGATATCCACTCTAACAGGTGATATCCACTCTAACAGGTGATATCCACTCTAACAACTGATATCCACTCTAACAACTGATATCACTCTAACAACTGATATCCACTCTAACAGGTGATATCCACTCTAACAACTGATATCCACTCTAACAGCTGATATCCACTCTAACAGGTGATATCCACTCTAACAGGTGATATCAACTCTAACAGGTGATATCCACTCTAACAACTGATATCCACTCTAACAGGTGATATCCACTCTAACAACTGATATCCACTCTAACAGGTGATATCCACTCTAACAACTGATATCCACTCTAACAGCTGATATCCACTCTAAGAGCTGATATCCACTCTAACAGGTGATATCCACTCTAACAGGTGATATCCACTCTAACAACTGATATCCACTCTAACAGGTGATATCCACTCTAACAGGTGATATCCATTCTAACAGGTGATATCCACTCTAACAACTGATATCCACTCTAACAGGTGATATCCACTCTAAGAGCTGATATCCACTCTAACAGGTGATATCCACTCTAACAACTGATATCCACTCTAACAGCTGATATCCACTCTAACAACTGATATCCACTCTAACAGGTGATATCCACTCTAAGAGCTGATATCCACTCTAACAGGTTATATCCACTCTAACAACTGATATCCACTCTAACAGGTGATATCCACTCTAACAACTGATATCCACTCTAACAGGTGATATCCACTCTAAGAGCTGATATCCACTCTAACAGGTGATATCCACTCTAACAGGTGATATCCACTCTAACAGGTGATATCCACTCTAACAGGTGATATCCACTCTAACAACTGATATCCACTCTAACAGGTGATATCCACTCTAAGAGCTGATATCCACTCTAACAGGTGATATCCACTCTAACAGGTGATATCCACTCTAACAGGTGATATCCACTCTAACAGGTGATATCCACTCTAACAGGTGATATCCACTCTAACAGGTGAAAGCTGGTTGGATGATTTAGAAAATATGTAAATTCATGTTTCTTCAGTTACAATCATGCATGTTTGATGCATGCAAAGGTTAGACTTCATAATGACAATAAAGGTGGTTAATGGTTATTTTTGTTACTTGGTTGAGTTATTAACTTCATTATTTTTAGAGTTTGTTAGTGAATCACTTACTACAGTAATCTGAGAGATAGTCGAAACATCGCCCAGCTTTTGTTTCATTTCCTCATAGGAGGATCCTCCCTGTTGAGAAGAGAAGATCCACGAGTCTGTTAACACCAGTTTGGTCTGTGATCATCATGTTAAGAATCATAAATCAATTTATTAAAACTCTACCTGACTGTAAGTACATGCACAGAACACATTTACAAACACAGATTGACTCGAATCCTCTTCCCCTAATAAATTAAATTCACTTTGGTGAAGTTATTCAATAAACCACATCCAATCACATTTCTACCAGTTCCTCCAGTATTCCCTCTAGTGGTGATGGCTGGTATGGTATCCCAGCCCTACTCACGCTCCACTTGTGAGGGTCCCATGCGTTGAACCATCCGGTGAAGGTTGGCGGCTCGTAGCCCTGTTTGACGGAGATGATGGGTGTGTCAGGGTCCCGCCCCGCTGGGTGGGTCCTCAGGTATTCTAGAGCACTGTTACACGCTTCCTTGGTCTCATATTCGTTGGCAGACCTGCCAATCCACAGGAAGATCTGACGGGATTGGACAGGTATGGAGTCAGGGTTATTCAGTGGTAATGATGATATGGTTCACCTGAACTGAACTGGGCTTTATGATCATGCTCTACATGAGAACTCTACTGGAATGTGGATCCTTGCCTCATCAACTACTGTATGTATATGTTACCAGGGGATTTGACTGAGCCCAGGTCCCATGACCCTGTTAATGACCCCTCACCTCCTCCCAGGTAACCATAGTGATGACCCATGACATTTACATTTTAGTCATTTAGCAGACGCTCTTATCCAGAGCGACATACAGTTAGTGAGTGCATACATTTTTCATACTGGCCCCCCGTGGGAATCGAACCCACAACCCTGGCGTTGCAAGCGCTATGCTCTACCAACTGAGCTACAGGAGGCCCCTCACCTCCTCCCAGGTAACCACAGTTATTTACAGTTTTTTACATTTTAGTCATTTAGCAGACGCTCTTATCCAGAGCAACTTACAGTTAGTGAGTCATTTAGCAGACGCTCTTATCCAGAGCAACTTACAGTTAGTGAGTGCATACATTTTCATACTATGGCCCCTGACACCTCACTCTCCTCCCAGGTAACCATAGTGATGACCCCTGATCCTCAACTCCTCCCAGGTAACCATAGTGATGACCCCTGACCCCTCACCTCCTCCCAGGTAACCATAGTGATGGCCCCTGATCCCTCACCTCCTCCCAGGTAACCATAGTGATTGCCTCTGATCCCTCACCTCCTCCCAGGTAACCATAGTGATGGCCCCTGACCCCTCACCTCCTCCCAGGTAACCATAGTGATGACCCCTGACCCCTCATCTTCTCCCAGGTAACCATAGTGATGACCCCTGACCCCTCACCTCCTCCCAGGTAACCATAGTGATGGCCCCTGACCCCTCACCTCCTCCCAGGTAACCATAGTGATGACCCCTGACCCCTCATCTTCTCCCAGGTAACCATAGTGATGACCCCTGACCCCTCACCTCCTCTCAAGTAACCATAGTGATGAACCCTGACCCCTCACCTCCTCCCAAGTAACCATAGTGATGGCCCCTGACCCCTCACCTCCTCCCAGGTAACCATAGTGATGACCCCTGACCCTCACCTCCTCCCAGGTGTCCAGCAGCATGACATCATCCTGGTCCAGGTCCTCCTGAGCCAAGTCCTGCACCTCTGTCATCCTGAACCGACCCGTCTGATTGGAGCATTCAAACAACCGAGGGCTGTGGGTCGGCTCCTCCTTCTGCAGTCTGACAGACAGGATGTGATGTCACATTGTCACATGACAGCATTTGATGTTCAGAACGATAGACTGATCAATAGCAGGCTTACATCTAAAGATATTGCAAGAGGGACCTGACCATGAAAACTCTAGGTCCTAGTTATAGTATCACCCTAGTTATAGTATCACCCTAGTTATAGTATCATCCTAGTTATAGTATCATCGTAGTTATAGTGTCATCCTAGTTATAGTATCATCCTAGTTATAGTATCACCCTAGTATCATCCTAGTTATAGTGTCATCCTAGTATCATCCTAGTTATAGTATCATCCTAGTTATAGTATCATCCTAGTTATAGTATCATCCTAGTTATAGTATCACCCTAGTTATAGTATCATCCTAGTTATAGTGTCATCCTAGTTATTGTATCATCCTAGTTATAGTATCATCCTAGTTATAGTATCACCCTAGTTATAGTATCATCCTAGTTATAGTATCATCCTAGTTATAGTATCATCCTAGTTATAGTATCATCCTAGTTATAGTATCATCCTATAGTATCATCCTATAGTATCATCCTAGTTATAGTATCATCCTAGTTATAGTATCATCCTAGTTATAGTGTCATCCTAGTTATAGTATCATCCTAGTTATAGTATCATCCTAGTTATAGTATCAAACTAGTTATAGTATCATCCTAGTTATAGTATCATCCTAGTTATAGTGTCATCCTAGTTATAGTATCATCCTAGTTATAGTATCATCCTAGTTATAGTATCATCCTATAGTATCATCCTAGTTATAGTATCATCCTAGTTATAGTATCAAACTAGTTATAGTATCATCCTAGTTATAGTATCATCCTAGTTATAGTGTCATCCTAGTTATAGTATCATCCTAGTTATAGTATCATCCTAGTTATAGTATCATCCTAGTTATAGTGTCATCCTAGTTATAGTATCATCCTAGTTATAGTATCACCCTAGTTATAGTATCATCCTAGTTATAGTATCATCCTAGTTATAGTATCTTCCTATAGTATCATCCTAGTTATAGTATCATCCTAGTTATAGTATCATCCTAGTTATAGTATCATCCTAGTTATAGTATCATCCTATAGTATCATCCTAGTTATAGTATCATCCTAGTTATAGTATCATCCTAGTTATAGTATCATCCTAGTTACAGTATCACCCTAGTTATAGTGTCATCCTAGTTATAGTATCATCCTAGTTATAGTATCATCCTATAGTATCATCCTAGTTATAGTATCATCCTAGTTATAGTATCATCCTAGTTATAGTATCATCCTAGTTATAGTATCATCCTAGTTATAGTATCACCCTAGTTATAGTATCACCATAGTTATAGTATCATCCTAGTTATAGTATCATCCTAGTTATAGTGTCATCCTAGTTATAGTGTCATCCTAGTTATAGTATCATCCTAGTTATAGTATCATCCTAGTTATAGTATCATCCTATAGTATCATCCTAGTTATAGTATCATCCTAGTTATAGTATCATCCTAGTTATAGTATCATCCTAGTTATAGTGTCATCCTAGTTATAGTATCATCCTAGTATCATCCTAGTTATAGTATCATCCTAGTTATAGTATCATCCTAGTTATAGTGTCATCCTAGTTATAGTATCATCCTAGTATCATCCTAGTTATAGTATCATCCTAGTTATAGTATCATCCTAGTTATAGTATCATCCTAGTTATAGTGTCATCCTAGTTATAGTATCATCCTAGTTATAGTATCATCCTATAGTATCATCCTAGTTATAGTATCATCCTAGTTATAGTATAATCCTAGTTATAGTATCAAACTAGTTATAGTATCATCCTAGTTATAGTATCATCCTAGTTATAGTGTCATCCTAGTTATAGTATCATCCTAGTTATAGTATCATCCTATAGTATCATCCTAGTTATAGTATCATCCTAGTTATAGTATCATCCTAGTTATAGTATCATCCTATAGTATCATCCTAGTTATAGTATCATCCTAGTTATAGTATCATCCTAGTAATAGTATCATCCTAGTTATAGTATCACCCTAGTTATAGTGTCATCCTAGTTATAGTATCATCCTAGTTATAGTATCATCCTATAGTATCATCCTAGTTATAGTATCATCCTAGTTATAGTATCATCCTAGTTATAGTATCATCCTAGTTATAGTATCATCCTAGTTATAGTATTATCCTATAGTATCATCCTAGTTATAGTATCATCCTAGTTATAGTATCATCCTAGTTATAGTATCATCCTATAGTATCATCCTAGTTATAGTATCATCCTAGTTATAGTATCATCCTAGTTATAGTATCATCCTAGTTATAGTATCACCCTAGTTATAGTGTCATCCTAGTTATAGTATCATCCTAGTTATAGTATCATCCTATAGTATCATCCTAGTTATAGTATCATCCTAGTTATAGTATCATCCTAGTTATAGTATCATCCTAGTTATAGTATCATCCTAGTTATAGTGTCATCCTAGTTATAGTATCATCCTATAGTATCATCCTAGTTATAGTATCATCCTAGTTATAGTATCATCCTAGTTATAGTATCATCCTATAGTATCATCCTAGTTATAGTATCATCCTAGTTATAGTATCATCCTAGTTATAGTATCATCCTAGTTATAGTATCATCCTATAGTATCATCCTAGTTATAGTATCATCCTAGTTATAGTATCATCCTAGTTATAGTATCATCCTAGTTATAGTATCATCCTAGTTATAGTATCATCCTATAGTATCATCCTAGTTATAGTATCATCCTAGTTATAGTGTCATCCTAGTTATAGTATCATCCTAGTTATAGTATCATCCTAGTTATAGTATCATCCTAGTTATAGTATCATCCTAGTTATAGTATCATCTAGTTATAGTATCATCCTAGTTATAGTATCATCCTAGTTATAGTATCATCCTAGTTATAGTATCATCCTAGTTATAGTGTCATCCTAGTTATAGTATCATCCTAGTTATAGTATCATCCTAGGTATAGTATCATCCTAGTTATAGTATCATCCTAGTTATAGTGTCATCCTAGTTATAGTGTCATCCTAGTTATAGTATCATCCTAGTTATAGTATCATCCTAGTTATAGTATCATCCTAGTTATAGTATCATCCTAGTTATAGTATCATCCTAGTTATAGTATCATCCTAGTTATAGTGTCATCCTAGTTATAGTGTCATCCTAGTTATAGTATCATCCTAGTTATAGTATCATCCTAGTTATAGTATCATCCTAGTTATAGTATCATCCTAGTTATAGTGTCATCCTAGTTATAGTATCATCCTAGTTATAGTATCATCCTAGTTATAGTATCATCCTAGTTATAGTATCATCCTAGTTATAGTATCATCCTAGTATCATCCTAGTTATAGTATCATCCTAGTTATAGTATCATCCTAGTTATAGTATCATCCTAGTTATAGTATCACCCTAGTTATAGTATCATCCTAGTTATAGTATCATCCTAGTTATAGTATCATCCTAGTTATAGTATCATCCTAGTATCATCCTAGTTATAGTATCATCCTAGTTATAGTATCATCCTAGTTATAGTATCATCCTAGTTATAGTATCATCCTAGTATCATCCTAGTTATAGTATCATCCTAGTTATAGTATCATCCTAGTTATAGTATCATCCTAGTTATAGTATCATCCTAGTTATAGTATCACCCTAGTTATAGTATCACCCTAGTTATAGTGTCATCCTAGTTATAGTATCATCCTAGTTATAGTATCATCCTAGTTATAGTATCATCCTAGTTATAGTATCATCCTAGTTATAGTATCATCCTAGTTATAGTATCACCCTAGTTATAGTGTCATCCTAGTTATAGTGTCATCCTAGTTATAGTATCATCCTAGTTATAGTATCATCCTAGTTATAGTATCATCCTATAGTATCATCCTAGTTATAGTATCATCCTAGTTATAGTATCACCCTAGTTATAGTATCATCCTAGTTATAGTATCATCCTAGTTATAGTATCATCCTAGTTATAGTATCACCCTAGTTATAGTATCATCCTAGTTATAGTATCACCCTAGTTATAGTATCATCCTAGTTATAGTATCACCCTAGTTATAGTATCATCCTAGTTATAGTGTCATCCTAGTTATAGTATCATCCTAGTTATAGTATCATCCTAGTTATAGTGTCATCCTAGTTATAGTATCATCCTAGTTATAGTATCATTCTAGTTATAGTATCATCCTAGTTATAGTGTCGTCCTAGTTATAGTATCATCCTAGTTATAGTATCATCCTAGTTATAGTATCATCCTAGTTATAGTATCATCCTAGTTATAGTATCATCCTAGTTATAGTGTCATCCTAGTTATAGTATCACCCTAGTATCATCCTAGTTATAGTATCACCCTAGTTATAGTATCATCCTAGTTATAGTATCATCCTAGTTATAGTGTCATCCTAGTTATAGTATCACCCTAGTATCATCCTAGTTATAGTATCATCCTAGTTATAGTGTCATCCTAGTTATAGTATCACCCTAGTATCATCCTAGTTATAGTATCATCCTAGTTATAGTATCACCCTAGTATCATCCTAGTTATAGTATCATCCTAGTTATAGTATCATCCTAGTTATAGTATCACCCTAGTTATAGTATCATCCTAGTTATAGTATCATCCTAGTTATAGTATCATCCTAGTTATAGTATCATCCTAGTTATAGTATCATCCTAGGTATAGTGTCATCCTAGTTATAGTATCACCCTAGTATCATCCTAGTTATAGTATCACCCTAGTATCATCCTAGTTATAGTATCATCCTAGTTATAGTATCACCCTAGTATCATCCTAGTTATAGTATCATCCTAGTTATAGTATCATCCTAGTTCTACTATGATCAGTCTGTGTATACCGTGTCATCAGTCTGTGTATACCGTGTCAGCAGTGTGTGTGTACCGTGTCATCAGTGTGTGTGTACCTCTTGTCGCAGGCGTAGGGGGCCTTCCCTCCCAGAGCCACCCAAAACTCAGCAGGCTCCTGTCCCTCCGTAACAACCTGTTTATCCTGCCTGGACAGAACGTCTGACACCGCCTTTGCCATCTCTCTCTCATCACCACTACAACCCTGAGACAGAACATGGAACATACAGGTACATGTCAGATACAATACAGACACATGAAAGCCGGCTGGTCGTTCGTTCTATCGGTTCGGTTGCCAGAGACGCGACCCAATCGTTCAGTCTTTTTTTCTGTATCTATGGACGCAACCCAGTCGTTCGTTCTTGATGTTCCATTGCCTTACTGGCTGGCAACGTTCTTATCCATTTCTTGCTAGCTAGCCAAATACGGCTAACTTACAGTTACGTCAAAAAGTGCAGCCAGAATAACAGCAAAGTAGTCGCATTTGCACTTGTTTAGGCTGTTTTCTAGTGACATTTATTTGGATACATCCATAACAATGAGCTAATGAGGTGCGAGTTCGCCTGGCATAGAAAATGTGCTCACTCATCAGGACACGGTTGTTCAGAGGAGCTAGCCAACAACACAGCTACAGTAACACAATCACTTCAAACTGAAGCTGGAAAGACTGCAAACTAGCTGCACTTCATTTCGTTTTACTTTTTTTCAATTGACATTTCCTTGTGCAGTGGGCAGAACAAGTATTTGATACACTGCCGATTTTGCAGGTTTTCCTACTTACAAAGCATGTAGAGGTCTGTAACAAAAATCCAGAAAATCACATTGTATGATTTTTAAGTAATTAATTTGCATTTTATTGCAAAAAAAATCGGCAGTGTATCAAATACTTGTTCTCCCCACTGTATATATCCAATAAAAATGATGCCAGATGATTCATGATTTTGACTGGCTGAGAAACGCTGTCTGTCCGTCTCGTCCCGACTACAACACGTTCATTACTGAGATCGAAGTTGAATATTTAAACAATGTTGCAAATGTCGGAAAACAGACAGAAAGGTCTATACAAATCTCCGCTGTTGAAAACGAAATGTTAGTCTAAAAGAAATGTGAGATAATGTCTAGATGCTTTTTATAGTGGAGATCAAGTTTATAAATTGCCTGGCTGGGCTGAGGAGACAGTGGATTGCGCAGTCAGATGGAACAGAGTAAATAGGATTTTAACGTCACAGATTTAGCCGGTGGTAACTTGTGGAATACACAATGGCTGGAATGCGGTTTTATCCAATCAGCATTCAGGATTAGACCCACCCATTGTATAATCCCTGTCAAACATCGTACCTTGTCATATCACAGGTAACAGTGTAGAACCTTGTCATACTACAGGGAACAGTGTAGAACCTTGTCATACTACAGGGAACAGTGTAGAACCTTGTCATACCACAGGGAACAGTGTAGAACCTTGTCATATCACAGGTAACAGAGTAGAACATTGTCATACTACAGGGAACAGTGTAGAACCTTGTCATACTACAGGTAATAGAGTAGAACCTTGTCATACCACAGGGAACAGTGTAGAACCTTGTCATACCACAGGTAACAGTGTAGAACCTTGTCATACTACAGGTAACAGTGCAGAACCTTGTCATACTACAGGTAACAGTGTAGAACCTTGTCATACTACAGGTAACAGTGTAGAACCTTGTCATACTACAGGGAACAGTGTAGAACCTTGTCATACTACAGGGAACATTGTAGAACCTTGTCATATCACAGGTAACAGTGTAGAACCTTGTCATACCACAGGTAATAGAGTAGAACCTTGTCATACCACAGGGAACAGTGTAGAACCTTGTCATATCAATACGTACGCTACGGTCACAAGACGCAGGCCTCCTAATTGTCCCTAGAATTTCTAAGCAAACAGCGGGAGGCAGGGCTTTCTCCTATAGATCTCCATTTTTATGGAACAGTCTGCCTACCCATGTGAGAGACGCAGACTCGGTCTCAACCTTTAAGTCTTTACTGAAGACTTATCTCTTCAGTAGGTCATATGATTGAGTGTAGTCTGGCCCAGGAGTGTGAAGGTGAACGGAAAGGCTGGAGCAACGAACAGCCCTTGCTGTCTCTGCCGGGCCGGTTCCCCTCTCCACTGGGGTTCTCTGCCTCTAACCCTGTTGCAGGGGCTGAGTCACTGGCTTGCTGGTGCTCTTTCATGCCGTCCCTGGGAGGGTGCGTCACTTGAGTGGGTTGAGTTACTGACGTGATCTTCCTGTCTGGGTTGGCGCCCCCCTTGGTTTGTGCTGTGGTGGAGACCTCTGTGGGCTATACTCGGCCTTGTCTCAGGATTGTAAGTTGGTGGTTGGGGATATCCCTCTAGTGGTGCGGGGGCTGTGCTTTGGCGGAGTGGGTGGGGTTATATCCTTCCTGTTTGGCCCTGTCCGGGGTTTCTTCGGATGGGGCCACAGTGTCTCCGGACCGCTCCTGTCTCAGCCTCCAGTATTTATGCTGCAGTAGTTTATGTGTCGGGGGCTGGGGTTAGTTGGTTATACCTGGAGTACTTCTCCTGTCTTATCCAGTGTCCTGTGTGAATTTAAGTATGCTCTCTCTAATTCTCTCGTTCTCTCTTTCTCTCTGAGAACCTGAGCCCTAGGACCATACGTCAGGACTACCGGGCATGATGACACCTTGCTGTCCCCAGTCCGCCTGGCCTTGCTGCTATTCCAGTTTCAACTGTTCTGCCTGCGGCTACGAAACCCCTACCTGTCCCAGACCTGCTGTTTTCAACTCTTTAATGATCGGCTATGAAAAGCCAACTGAGAGACCTGAGCCCTAGGACCATACGTCGGGACTACCGGCCGTGGTGACTCCTTGCTGTCCCCAGTCCGCCTGGCCTTGCTGCTATTCCAGTTTCAACTGTTCTGCCTGCGGTTATGGAACCCCTACCTGTCCCAGACCTGCTGTTTTCAACTCTTAATGATCGGCTATGAAAAGCCAACTGAGATTTATTCCTGATTATTATTTGACCATGCTTGTCACTTATGAACATTTTTGAACATCTTGGCATGGTTCTGTTATAATCTCCACCCGGCACAGCCAGAAGAGGACTGGCCACCCCTCATAGCCTGGTTCCTCTCTAGGTTTCTTCCTAGGCTTTCGCCTTTCTAGGGAGTTTTTCCTAGCCACCGTGCTTCTACACCTGCATTACTAGCTGTTTGGGGTTTTAGGCTGGGTTTCTGTACAGCACTTCGAGATATTAGCTGATGTAAGAAGGGCTATATAAAATAAAATTGATTGATTGATTGATTGATATCACAGGTAACAGTGTATAACCTTGTCATACCACAGGTAACAGTGTATAACCTTGTCATACCACAGGTAACAGAGTAGAACCTTGTCATACTACAGGTAACAGTGTAGAACCTTGTCATACTACAGGTAACAGTGTAGAACCGTGTCATACTACAGGGAACAGTGTAGAACCTTGTCATACCACAGGCAACAGTGCAGTACCTTGCCATACCACATATAAATAATGTGGTCAGTTTTTAGCAGGAAGACATCGTTGGTGTTGAGTGATGAGGAGCGGGCTGGGACCTCAGTAGCCTTGGTGTTCAACTCATTAGTCCCTCGAACCTGGAACAGTCTGGCTCCTGGACCTGGGCCAGTCACCCCCGCTCTGCCTGTTCCACCCTGCACAGACACACACACACACACACACACACACACACATAGTCCCTCATCTTAAAGGGATAGTTCATCCAAAATCTTACTTTCGGTAACATTTCCCTTTCCTTGAGTTTTGTCTGAAGGTCCATGGTGACAGAATCCACAATAATCCATGATTTACTTCTGTCTACAGCCTGAAGTTAGCATGTTAGCGTTGTCAGATTTCATCAGGCGAACCGATGTTAGCAAAGCTGCACTTCGACATGGTTTGCTTTCCAGATGTGAACAAAACTGACGGGTAAACATAGGAAGTATCAGAGGATTAGACCATTAGACCAAGATAACAACATTCCCATGGTGAAGAAAACATGGACAGGTTCTTCATTATTATGGACTCTACCGAACTTAGTTTGAAGTGTTTTGGAGGAAGTTTTGGCTTGAAGTGCAGCTTTGCTAACATCGGTTCGCCTGGAACCACTGATGAAATCTGACCATGCTAACATGCTAACTTCAGGCTGTAGACAGAAGTAAATCATGGATTATTGTGGATTCTGTCACCATGGACCTTCAGACAAAACTCAAGGAAAGGGAAATGTGACCGAAAATAAGATTTTGGATGAACTATCCCTTTAAGATGAAGGACTACATCACCAGATGAAAGATCGTCTTACCTCGAAGATGATGAGTTTTCCTTTAAAGATGGCCAGGAAGTGACGCGGCTCTTTACCCATGACCACCCTGACTTGGACCGGCGCTCCGCTGTACTTGTTGTCCAGGGCAACGGCCTGGTAGGCACACGCTGTGATCTCATCCTTGGTAGCATGGCGCCCCTGCACCGTAAACCAAGACACACGTCAGTCACACACACCTAGCACAACACACAGGTTAATAAACTATAAACTGACTAGTCTCAGCTTCTGGTGGTTAATAGTCTCAGCTTCTGGTGGTTAATAGTCTCAGCTTCTGGTGGTTAATAGTCTCAGCTTCTGGTGGTTAATAGTCTCAGCTTCTGGTGGTTAATAGTCTCAGCTTCTGGTGGTTAATAGTCTCAGCTTCTGGTGGTTAATAGTCTCAGCTTCTGGTGGTTAATAGTCTCAGCTTCTGGTGGTTAATAGTCTCAGCTTCTGGTGGTTAATAGTCTCAGCTTCTGGTGGTTAATAGTCTCAGCTTCTGGTGGTTAATAGTCTCAGCTTCTGGTGGTTAATAGTCTCAGCTTCTGGTGGTTAATAGTCTCAGCTTCTGGTGGTTAATAGTCTCAGCTTCTGGTGGTTAATAGTCTCAGCTTCTGGTGGTTAATAGTCTCAGCTTCTGGTGGTTAATAGTCTCAGCTTCTGGTGGTTAATAGTCTCAGCTTCTGGTGGTTAATAGTCTCAGCTTCTGGTGGTTAATAGTCTCAGCTTCTGGTGGTTAATAGTCTCAGCTTCTGGTGGTTAATAGTCTCAGCTTCTGGTGGTTAATAGTCTCAGCTTCTGGTGGTTAATAGTCTCAGCTTCTGGTGGTTAATAGTCTCAGCTTCTGGTGGTTAATAGTCTCAGCTTCTGGTGGTTAATAGTCTCAGCTTCTGGTGGTTAATAGTCTCAGCTTCTGGTGGTTAATAGTCTCAGCTTCTGGTGGTTAATAGTCTCAGCTTCTGGTGGTTAATAGTCTCAGCTTCTGGTGGTTAATAGTCTCAGCTTCTGGTGGTTAATAGTCTCAGCTTCTGGTGGTTAATAGTCTCAGCTTCTGGTGGTTAATAGTCTCAGCTTCTGGTGGTTAATAGTCTCAGCTTCTGGTGGTTAATAGTCTCAGCTTCTGGTGGTTAATAGTCTCAGCTTCTGGTGGTTAATAGTCTCAGCTTCTGGTGGTTAATAGTCTCAGCTTCTGGTGGTTAATAGTCTCAGCTTCTGGTGGTTAATAGTCTCAGCTTCTGGTGGTTAATAGTCTCAGCTTCTGGTGGTTAATAGTCTCAGCTTCTGGTGGTTAATAGTCTCAGCTTCTGGTGGTTAATAGTCTCAGCTTCTGGTGGTTAATAGTCTCAGCTTCTGGTGGTTAATAGTCTTCTGGTGGTTAATAGTCTCAGCTTCTGGTGGTTAATAGTCTCAGCTTCTGGTGGTTAATAGTCTCGCTTCTGGTGGTTAATAGTCTCAGCTTCTGGTGGTTAATAGTCTCAGCTTCTGGTGGTTAATAGTCTCCTTCTGGTGGTTAATAGTCTCAGCTTCTGGTGGTTAATAGTCTCAGCTTCTGGTGGTTAATAGTCTCAGCTTCTGGTGGTTAATAGTCTCAGCTTCTGGTGGTTAATAGTCTCAGCTTCTGGTGGTTAATAGTCTCAGCTTCTGGTGGTTAATAGTCTCAGCTTCTGGTGGTTAATAGTCTCAGCTTCTGGTGGTTAATAGTCTCAGCTTCTGGTGGTTAATAGTCTCAGCTTCTGGTGGTTAATAGTCTCAGCTTCTGGTGGTTAATAGTCTTCTGGTGGTTAATAGTCTTCTGGTGGTTAATAGTCTTCTGGTGGTTAATAGTCTCAGCTTCTGGTGGTTAATAGTCTCCTTCTGGTGGTTAATAGTCTCAGCTTCTGGTGGTTAATAGTCTCTTCTGGTGGTTAATAGTCTCTTCTGGTGGTTATGTAGTCTTCTGGTGGTTAATAGTCTCCTTCTGGTGGTTAATAGTCTCGCTTCTGGTGGTTAATAGTCTCCTCTGGTGGTTAATAGTCTCAGCTTCTGGTGGTTAATAGTCTCTTCTGGTGGTTAATAGTCTTCTGGTGGTTAATAGTCTTCTGGTGGTTAATAGTCTCCTTCTGGTGGTTAATAGTCAGCTTCTGGTGGTTAATAGTCTCAGCTTCTGGTGGTTAATAGTCTTCTGGTGGTTAATAGTCTCAGCTTCTGGTGGTTAATAGTCTTCTGGTGGTTAATAGTCTTCTGGTGGTTAATAGTCTTCTGGTGGTTAATAGTCTCAGCTTCTGGTGGTTAATAGTCTCCGCTTCTGGTGGTTAATAGTCTTCTGGTGGTTAATAGTCTTCTGGTGGTTAATAGTCTTCTGGTGGTTAATAGTCTTCTGGTGGTTAATAGTCTTCTGGTGGTTAATAGTCTCAGCTTCTGGTGGTTAATAGTCTTCTGGTGGTTAATAGTCTTCTGGTGGTTAATAGTCTTCTGGTGGTTAATAGTCTTCTGGTGGTTAATAGTCTTCTGGTGGTTAATAGTCTTCTGGTGGTTAATAGTCTTCTGGTGGTTAATAGTCTCAGCTTCTGGTGGTTAATAGTCTTCTGGTGGTTAATAGTCTTCTGGTGGTTAATAGTCTTCTGGTGGTTAATAGTCTCAGCTTCTGGTGGTTAATAGTCTCAGCTTCTGGTGGTTAATAGTCTCAGCTTCTGGTGGTTAATAGTCTTCTGGTGGTTAATAGTCTTCTGGTGGTTAATAGTCTTCTGGTGGTTAATAGTCTTCTGGTGGTTAATAGTCTTCTGGTGGTTAATAGTCTTCTGGTGGTTAATAGTCTTCTGGTGGTTAATAGTCTTCTGGTGGTTAATAGTCTTCTGGTGGTTAATAGTCTTCTGGTGGTTAATAGTCTTCTGGTGGTTAATAGTCTTCTGGTGGTTAATAGTCTCAGCTTCTGGTGGTTAATAGTCTTCTGGTGGTTAATAGTCTTCTGGTGGTTAATAGTCTTCTGGTGGTTAATAGTCTTCTGGTGGTTAATAGTCTTCTGGTGGTTAATAGTCTTCTGGTGGTTAATAGTCTTCTGGTGGTTAAAGTCTTCTGGTGGTTAATAGTCTCAGCTTCTGGTGGTTAATAGTCTTCTGGTGGTTAATAGTCTTCTGGTGGTTAATAGTCTTCTGGTGGTTAATAGTCTCAGCTTCTGGTGGTTAATAGTCTTCTGGTGGTTAATAGTCTTCTGGTGGTTAATAGTCTTCTGGTGGTTAATAGTCTCAGCTTCTGGTGGTTAATAGTCTCAGCTTCTGGTGGTTAATAGTCTTCTGGTGGTTAATAGTCTTCTGGTGGTTAATAGTCTTCTGGTGGTTAATAGTCTTCTGGTGGTTAATAGTCTCAGCTTCTAGTGTTTAACCTCTTAAGGATCTGACCCTTTTTTTCAATTTCCTCCTAAAATGACATACTCAAATCTAACTGCCTGTAGCTCAGGACCTGAAGCAAGGATATGCATATTCTTGATACCATTTGAAAGGAAACACTTTGAAGTTTGTAGAAATGTGAAATTTATGTAGGAGAATATAACACATTAGATCTGGTAAAAGATAATACAAACAAAAAAATATTTGTTTTTTGTTTTGTTTTTGTTCCATCATCTTTGAAATGCAAGAGAAAGGCCACAATTTAATATTGCAGTTTAGGCGCAATTTAGATTTTGGCCACTAGATGGCAGCAGTGTGTATGCACATTTTCAGATTGATACAGTGAATCATTGCAATACTGGACTATTTCTTATCAAGTCTGCCCAAATGTGCCGAATTGGTCAATTGATACATTTTCAAGTACATAACCATAGAGAACATACAAAATACAAAATGTAAGTCTACACACTCCCAGGAATGTCATACATGATGGATCAGTTGCTTATACACTAACTTTCACAGATCTAGATGGCCGGGCGGGGTGGGTTTGGAGACAGAGACAGCAGGGATTCAAACTGTAGAACCCAGTTCCTACATTTGAATATAAAAATGGATTTTATCAAACTAAACTATGCTACATTTTATCTCTGAGACCCTTAGGATGACAAATCAGAGCAAGATTACTGAATGTAAGTACATTATTTACCTTCAGAGGTGAATGTATCAAACCAGTTTTTTGTTGCACTCTCCTCAAACAATAGCATTGCATTTTTTCACTGAAATGGCTAATGTAAATTGGACAGTGCAGTTAGATTAACAAGAATTTAAGATTTCTGCCCATATAAGACATGTCTATGTCCTGGAAAGTTTGCTGTTACTTACAACAGTCATGCTAATCACATTAGCGCACGTTAGCTCAACCGTCCCGTATACCTGACACCGATCCCGTAGAGGTTAACAAACTATACACTGACTAGTCTCAGCGTCTAGTGTTTAATAAACTAACCACTGACTAGTCTCAGCGTCTAGTGTTTAATAAACTATACACTGACTAGTCTCAGCTTCTAGTGTTTAATAAAGTGTTTAATAAACTAACCACTGACTAGTATCAGCTTCTAGTGTTTAATAAACTAACCACTGACTAGTCTCAGCTTCTAGTGTTTAATAAACTAACCACTGACTAGTCTCAGCTTCTAGTGTTTAATAAACTAACCACTGACTAGTCTCAGCTTCTAGTGTTTAATAAAGTGTTTAATAAACTAACCACTGACTAGTATCAGCTTCTAGTGTTTAATAAACTAACCACTGACTAGTCTCAGCGTCTAGTGTTTAATAAACTATACACTGACTAGTCTCAGCTTCTAGTGTTTAATAAACTATACACTGACTAGTCTCAGCGTCTAGTGTTTAATAAACTATACACTGACTAGTCTCAGCTTCTAGTGTTTAATAAACTAACCACTGACTAGTCTCAGCTTCTAGTGTTTAATAAAGTGTTTAATAAACTAACCACTGACTAGTATCTGCTTCTAGTGTTTAATAAACTAACCACTGACTAGTATCAGCTTCTAGTGTTTAATAAACTAACCACTGACTAGTCTCAGCGTCTAGTGTTTAATAAACTATACACTGACTAGTCTCAGCTTCTAGTGTTTAATAAACTATACACTGACTAGTCTCAGCTTCTAGTGTTTAATAAACAATACACTGACTAGTCTCAGCTTCTAGTGTTTAATAAACTATACACTGAC
This sequence comes from Coregonus clupeaformis, assembly GCF_020615455.1. Taxonomy (NCBI): domain Eukaryota; kingdom Metazoa; phylum Chordata; class Actinopteri; order Salmoniformes; family Salmonidae; genus Coregonus; species Coregonus clupeaformis. The sequence goes on along the minus strand of NC_059198.1, from coordinate 52,394,920 downwards.
TAGTCTCAGCGTCTAGTGTTTAATAAAGTGTTTAATAAACTAACCACTGACTAGTCTAAGCTTGTAGTGTTTAATAAAGTGTTTAATAAACGAACCACTGACTAGTGTAATATTGACCACCACTATAATGCTGGAGCTCGAGGCATTATATACACTAAAGAAGACATCATGGTTAGAACCCGTGGTTGTCAGTAGGGGGTGTCTCACCTGCCACATGTAGAGTATGTATTGCAGCTTGTTAGCTCTCTTGTAGGTATAGAGCACCAGGTAACAGTCTCCTCCATAGAACTGACCGAACGAGCTGGGGTGGAGCTCTCTCAACTCCAGGTCCTCTATGCGCCAGATCTGGACAAAGACCATTGCAAGTTTAAGTAAGTAAGTGTGTGAGTGGGTGTTTGTTATTATATTTTATTTTTTATTAGGATCCCCATTAGCTGTTGTAAAAGCAGCAGCTACTCTTCCTGGGGTCCACACAGAACATGAAACATGACATAATACAGAACATTAATAGACAAGAACAGCTCAAGGACAGAACTACATCCATATCAATACTTACACACAAACTATCTAGGTCAAATAGGGGAGAGGCGTTGTGCTGTGAGGTGTTGCTTTATCTGTTTGTTTAAACCAGGTTTGCTGTTCATTTGAGCAATCTGAGATGGAATGGAGATCCATTCAATAATGGCTTTATATAATACTGTACGCTTTCTTGAATTTGTTTTGAATTTGGGGACTGTGGAAAGACCCCTGGTGGCATGTCTGGTGGGGTAAGTGTGTGTGTCAGAGCTGTGTGTAAGTTGACTATGCAAACAATTTAGAATTTTCAACACATGAATGTTTCTTATAAAAATAAGAAGTGATGCAGTCAGTCTCTCCTCAACTCTTAGCCAAGAGAGACTGGCATGCATAGTATTTATATCAGCCCTCTGATTACAATGAAGAGCAAGGCGTGCTGCTCTGTTCTGGGCCAGCTGCAGCTTCACTATGTCTTTCCTTGCAGCATTCATTATTACGGACAGACCTCTCGCCATCTTTACAACCTTTGAATCTATATGTTTTGACCATGACAGTTCACAATCTAAGGTAACGCCAAGTAATTTAGTCTCCTCAACTTGTGTAACAGCCACACCATTTATTACCAGATTCAGCTGAGGTCTAGAACTTAGGGAATGATTTGCACCAAATACAATGGTCTTAGTTATGGAGATGTTCAGGACCAGTTTTTTACTGGCCACCCATTCCAAAACAGACTGCAACTCTTTGTTAAGGGTTTCAGTGACTTCATTAGCTGTGTTTGCTGATGCGTATATGGTTGAATCATCAGCATACATGGACACACAGGCTTTGTTTAATGCCAGTGACAGGTCATTGGTAAAACAAGAAAAGAGTAGAGGGCCTAGAGATCTTCCCTGCGGTACACCACACTTTACATGTTTGACATTAGAGAAGCTTCCATTAAAGAAAACCCTTTGAGTTCTATTAGATAGATAGCTCTGAATCCACACTATGGCAGAGGTTGAAAAGCCATAACACATAAGTTTTCTCAACAACAGGTAATGGTCAATAATGTCAAAGGCTGCACTGAAATCTAACAGTACAGCTCCCACAATCTTCTAATTATCAATTTCTTTCAACCAATCATCAGTAATTTGTGTCAGTGCAGTACATGTTGAGTGCCCTTCTCTATAAGCATGCTGAAAGTCTGTTGTTAATTAGTTTACAGAGAAATAGCATTGTATTTGGTCAAACACCATTTTTTCCAAAAGTTTGCTAAGAGCTGGTAGCAAGCTTATTGGTCTGCTGTTAGAACCAGTAAAGGCCGCATTATCAATCGTGGGTAGCGGAATGACTTTGGCTTCCCTCCAGGCCTGAGGACAAAGACTTTCCTCTAGGCTCAGATTAAAGATATGACAGATAGGAGTGGCTATAGAGTCAGCTACCATCCTCAGTAGCTTTCCATGTAATTTGTCAATGCCAGGAGGTTTGTCATTATTGTTCGATAACAATATATTAACCACCTCTCCCACACAAACTTTACAAAATTCAAACTTCCAATGCTTTTCTTTCATTATTTGTTTTTTTATGCATGAATACGATGGCTCACTGTTCGTTGTTGGCATTTCCTGCCTAAGGTTGCCCACTTTCCCAATAATCATGTAAATAATTGGCAACATCAAATGGTTTTGTGATGAAAAAGCCATCTGATTCGATGAAAGATGGAGTTGAATTTGTCTTTCTGCCCATCATTTCATTTAAAGTACTCAAGTTTTTCCCCCCATCATTCTTTATATCATTGATCCTGGCCTCATAAGTCAGTTTCTTCTTCTTTGTTGAGTTTAGTCACATAATTTCTCAATTTGCAATAAGTCAGCCAGTCAGATGTGCAGCCAGACTTATTAGCCACTCCTTTTGCCCCGTCTCTTTCAACCAGACAGTTTTTCAATTCCTCATCAACCCTTGGAGTCTTAACAGTTCTAACAGTCCGTTTCTTAACAGGTGCATGTTTATCAATAATTGGAAGAAGCAATTTCATAAATTCATCAAGAGCAGCGTCTGGATGCTCCTTATTAATCACATCAGACCAACAAATATTTTTAACATCATCCACATAAGAGTCACAGCTAAATCTTTTATACGACCTCTTTTGGAACTTTGGCTTTCCTGGATATAGCCACTATATTGTGATCACTGCATCCAATGGGTACGGATACAGCTTCAGAACAAAGTTCCCAGCAACTGATGCCGACTACGTCGCGGGATCCAAACAAAAAAGTTATCTAGCTACTAAGAAACTTAGTATACACTTTTAAAACAAAAAACTTTCCAAAACAACAAACCGAGCTCTCCCTCGTTCCACGTTCAACAGGAAGTGACAGGAAATGACGATCTGGCGTGAGCTATGTATAAAAATATATATATTTGTTTTTTTAATTATTTAGTTTCAGTTTTAGTTTTAGTGTTAGGACAGAAAGCATGTGTGGGAGGCTATGAGACATTTAGGTTGTATAGTTTAAACATATAGTTCAAAGAACTTTAACCCATGTTTACAACAATCCAATGTGTTTTAACATTAGTAGTACATGTAAGTAGAATCAAGTTAGCTACCTAGTAAGTTAGGTTTGAAATATCGTCCTCTCCTGACAGCATTTACCCCATAGATTCAGTAGCTTGAAATCCCCCAAAAGATTGACAACTCCATTGAAAACCTTGGTGTGGGCGCGCGTGTCTCACCTGAACCTGTCCAGAGGCGTCGTCCACCATGCGTTGCTGTGCTGCCAGTTCAGGACGAGCATGGAGCTCCATCACATCAAACTTCACCTGCTCAACCTTAGCTACAGGACAGGACAGGTGTTGAGATGGAACAAAAGCCAGGGTTGTTAAGGATGTATTTACAGTGTACAGAAGTTACTCATTGTGAAGAAGTTGTTGTTGTTTAGTTAGTCACCTAATCTTACATATTTATTTTATGTAGCTAGTTACAGTGCCTTCAGAAAGTATTCATACCCCTTGACTTATTCCACATTTTGTTGTGTTACAGCCTGAATTTAAAATGGATTAAATAAAATAAAACATCTCACCCATCTACACACAATACCCCATAATGACAAACTGAAAACATGTTTTTCGACATTTTTGCAAAATGTATTGAAAATGAAATACAGAAATATATATTTTACAGAAGTATTCACACCCCTGAGTCAATACATTGCACACCTGGATTGAACAATATCTGCACATTATTATTTTAAAAATTCTTCAAGCTCTGTCAAGTTGGTTGTTGATCATTGCTAGACAGCCATTTTCAGGTCTTGCCATAGATTTTCAAGCCGATTTAAGTCAAAACTGTAACTAGGCCACTCAGTGACATTAGACTCTGTAACTGTTTTAAAGTCACCAATGGTCTCATGGTGAAATCCCTGAGCGGTTTCCTTCCTCTTCGGCAACTGAGTTAGGAAGGATGCCTGTATCTTTGTAGTGACTGGGTGTATTGATAAACCATCCAAAGTCTAATTAATAACTTCACTATGTTCAAAGGGATATTCAATGTCTAGTTTTACTAGGCTAACATATGGAATTGTTTTAAGATGGTCAAACCATGGATCATTTAGCTATTTGATTTTTAATTTTAGGACTCCCATAGGCATATATATATTTTAGTCTTTTAGTATTTTTTGGGGGGGGGGATAAAATATTGAATTTGGTACTTACTACCATAGTCCATAGAAACACATTGAATAAATGCACACTCATTAATGGCAAAACAGACAGTCAGAAAATAAATCATAAGGAATATGTTTTTGAAGTGTCTGTATTATATTGCAGGGGAAGGCAACCCCCTGTTCCTGGAGTTCTGAAGGTACTGCAGGACTTTGTTCCAACTAGGCACCACACCTGACCAACTGAGCTGATTGATCAGTTCAGTGATTGCCTAAATTCAACACATCTGGTCTTCCAGGTCGGTTAAATAAAACATGAAGCGCCTGCGGAGCTCCAGGACCAGGGTTGCCTACCACTGCTATGTCGTGTCAGTGACAGTCTGATCGGAGCTGATATCTGGGTTACCACTGCTATGTCGTGTCAGTGAGAGTCTGATCGGAGCTGATATCTGGGTTACCCCTGCTATGTCGTGTCAGTGAGAGTCTGATCGGAGCTGATATCTGGGTTACCACTGCTATGTCGTGTCAGTGAGAGTCTGATCGGAGCTGATATCTGGGTTACCCCTGCTATGTCGTGTCAGTGAGAGTCTGATCGGAGCTGATATCTGGGTTACCCCTGCTATGTCGTGTCAGTGAGAGTCTGATCGGAGCTGATATCTGGGTTACCACTGCTATGTCGTGTCAGTGAGAGTCTGATCGGAGCTGATATCAGGGTTACCCCTGCTATGTCGTGTCAGTGAGAGTCTGATCGGAGCTGATATCAGGGTTACCACTGCTATATCTTGTCAGTGAGAGTCTGGATCTTTCCATAGAGTGGTCATGATAGCTTGGAGGCCAAACCGTTCGGACACTTCAGACGTTTTCGTATGAAGACTGATTTTCGGGATGTCTCCTGGTCTGACAAACACCGCTGTAGCTCGGCCACCTTCCACCGCAGGTGCGGAAGGCCGACACAGGAGGATGTGGGGGATTGAGACCCAGCACATGCAAAAAAACGGATATCTCTAGCTTATGTTCAAGAACAGCGCCGGAGAAGATGGCTGCCGTTTTACAGCCCTCTAACCAATTGTACTATTATGTGTGTTTTTCCGCGTTATTTGTAATTTATTTTGTACATAATGTTTCTGCCATTGTCTCTTATAACCAAAAAGAGCTTCTGGATATCAGGACAGCGATTACTCACCTCGTATTGGACGAAGATTTTTTCTTCAACGAGGCGGCCGCGAAGGATATCATACAGACACCCGACAAGGCCCAAATCCCCGTCATTCGCGTGAGGAAGAGACGGAGATATCGTGGACGTAGATCGGGGTGCCTTGTAAGGATCCGACGGCGAGCGAGTAAACTGCCTCTTCCATCAATCCTATTAGCCAACATTCAATCATTTGAAAATAAATTGGATGACTTAAGATTACGGTTATCCTACCAACGGGACATTAAAAACTGTAATATCTTTTGTTTCACCGAGTCGTGGCTGAACGACAACATGGATTTCATACAGCTAGCGGGCTATACGCTACATCGGCAGGATAGAACGGCTGACTCCGGTAAGACAAGGGGTGGCGGTCTGTGTATATTTGTAAACAACAGCTGGTGCACAAAATCAAATACTAAGGAAGTCTCAAGGTTTTGCTCGCCTGAGGTAGAGTATCTTATGATAAGCTGTAGACCACACTATTTACCAAGAGAGTTTTCATCTATATTTTTCATAGCTGTCTATTTACCACCACAAACCAATGCTGGCATTAAGATTGCACTGAATGAGTTGTACAAGGCCATAAATCAACAGGAAAACGCAGCGCTCCTAGTGGCCGGGGACTTTAATGCAGGGAAACTTAAATCCGTTCTACCTAATTTCTACCAGCATGTTAAATGTGCAACCAGAGGAAAAAAAACTCTAGACCACCTTTACTCCACACACAGAGACGCATACAAAGCTCTCCCTCGCCCTCCATTTGGCAAATCTGACCATAACTCTATCCTCCTGATTCCTGCTTATAAGCAAAAACTAAAGCAGGAAGCACCAGTGACTCGGTTAATAAAAAAAGTGGTCAGATGACGCAGATGCTAAGCTACAGGACTGTTTTGCTAGCACAGACTGGAACATGTTCCGGGATTCTTCAGACAGCATTGAGGAGTACACCACATCAGTCACTGGCTTCATCAATAAGTGCATCGATGATGTCGTCCCCACAGTGACCGTACGTACATACCCCAACCAGAAGCCATGGATTACAGGAAACATCCGCACTGAGCTAAAGGGTAGAGCTGCCGCTTTCAAGGAACGGGACTCTAACAAGGACACTTATAAGAAATCCCGCTATGACCTCCGATGAACCATCAAACAGGCAAAGAGTCAATACAGGACTAAGATTGAATCGTACTACACTGGCTCTGACGCTCGTCGGATGTGGCAGGGCTTGAAAACTATTACAGACTACAAAGGGAAGCACAGCCGCGAGCTGCCCAGTGACACAAGCCTACCAGACGAGCTAAACCACTTCTATGCTCGCTTCGAGGCAAGCAACACTGAAGCATGCATGAGAGCACCAGCTGTTCCGGATGACTATGTGATCATTCTCTCCGTAGCCGATGTGAGTAAGACTTTTAAGCAGGTCAACATTCACAAGGCCGCAGGGCCAGACGGATTACCAGGACGTGTACTCCGAGCATGTGCTGACCAACTGGCAAGTGTCTTCACTGACATTTTCAACATGTCCCTGACTGAGTCTGTAATACCAACATGTTTCAAGCAGACCACCATAGTCCCCGTGCCCAAGGACTCTAAGATAACCTGCCTAAATGACTACCGACCCGTAGCACTGACGTCTGTAGCCATGAAGTGCTTTGAAAGGCTGGTCATGGCTCACATCAACAGCATTATCCCAGAAACCCTAGACCCACTCCAATTTGCATACCGCCCCAACAGATCCACAGATGATGCAATCTCTATTGCACTCCACACTGCCCTTTCCCACCTGGACAAGAGGAACACCTACGTGAGAATGCTATTCATTGACTACAGCTCAGCATTTAACACCATAGTGCCCTCTAAGCTCATCACTAAGCTAAGGATCCTGGGACTAAACACCTCCCTCTGCAACTGGATCCTGGACTTCCTGACGGGCAGCCCCCAGGTGGTAAGGGTAGGTAACAACACATCTGCCACACTGATCCTCAACACGGGGGCCCCTCAGGGGTGCGCGCTCAGTCCCCTCCTGTACTCTCTGTTCACTCATGACTGCATGGCCAGGCACGACTCCAACACCATCATTAAGTTTGCCGACGACACAACAGTGGTAGGCCTGATCACCGACAACGATGAGACAGCCTATAGGGAGGAGGTCAGAGACCTGGCCGTGTGGTGCCAGGACAACAACCTCTCCCTCAACGTGACCAAGACAAAGGAGATGATTGTGGACTACAGGAAAAAAAAAGAGGACTGAGCACGCCCCCATTCTCATCGACGGGCTGTAGTGGAACAGGTTTAGAGCTTCAAGTTCCTTGGTGTCCACATCACCAACGAACTATCATGGTCCAAACACACCAAGACAGTCGTGAAGAGGGCACGACAAAGCCTATTCCCCCTCAGGAGACTGAAAAGATTTGGCATGGGTCCTCAGATCCTCAAAAAATTCTACAGCTGCACCATCGAGAGCATCCTGACTGATTGCATCACCGCCTGGTATGGCAACTGCTTGGCCTCCGACCGCAAGGCACTACAGAGAGTAGTGCGTACGGCCCAGTAAATCACTGGGGCCAAGCTTCCTGCCATCCAGGACCTCTATACCAGGCGGTGTCAGAGGAAGGCCCTCAAAATTGTCAAAGACTCCAGCCACCCTAGTCATAGACTGTTCTCTCTGCTACCGCACGGCAAGCGGTACCGGAGTGCCAAGTCTAGGTCCAAAAGACTTCTCAACAGCTTCTACCCCCAAGCCATAAGACTCCTGAACAGCTAATCATGGCTACCCGGACTATTTGCACTGCCCCCCCACCCCATCCTTTTTACGCTGCTGCTACTCTGTTAATTATTTAAGCATAGTCACTTTAACTCTACCCACATGTACATATTACCTCAACTACCTCAACTAGCCGGTGCCCCCGCACATTGACTCTGCAACGGTACCCCCCTGTATATATAGCCTCCCTACTGTCACTTTATTTTACTTCTGCTCTTTTTTTTCTCAACACTTTTTTTGTTGTTGTTTTATTTTTACTTTTTTTGTTAAAAATAAATGCACTGTTGGTTAAGGGCTGTAAGTAAGCATTTCACTGTAATGTCTGCACCTGTTGTATTCGGCGCATGTGACCAATAAAATTTGATTTTATTTGATTTTATTTGATTTAAACTGAAGGATTTTGATGGGGATTTACTTATTATGTTACTTTGATGGACGGGTGCTTCAACAGATTTAAGGATGAATTAGTAAAAATGTCTATCCATTTTAAATTCAGACTTGAATACAACAAAATGTGGAAGAAGTCAAGAGGTGCGAATACTTTCTGAAGGCACTGTTACTATCTTAATTAGTTAGTAGTATTTATCTACCTTGACTGTAGAGTACAGAAGTTGCTCATTGTGTAGTGTGTGTAGTGTGTGTGTGTGTGTTGTGTGTGTGTAGTGTGTGTAGTGTGTGTGTGTGTGTGTGTAGTGTGTGTAGTGTGTGTAGTGTGTGTAGTATGTGTAGTGTGTGTAGTGTGTGTGTGTGTGTGTGTTGTGTAGTTGTTACCTAAGTTAGTTAATAGTAGTTACATATATTGGTTAGTTAGTAGTAGTTACATATCTTGGTTGGTTAGTAGTTAACTGTCTTGGTTAGTTAATAGTAGCTACCTATCTTAGTTAGTTAGTAGTAGTTACCTATCTTGGCTGCTAGAGACCTGTCTTAGTTAATAGTAGTTACATACACTAAAAGTATGTGGACGCCTGCTTGTCGAACATCTAATTTCCAAAATCATGGGCATTAATATGGAGTTGGTCCCCCCTTTGCTGCTATAACAGCCTCCACTCTTCTGGGAAGGCTTTCCACTAGATGTTGGAACATTGCAGCGGGGACTTGCTTCCATTCAGCCACAAGAGCATTAGTGAGGTCGGGCACTGATGTTGGGTGATTAGGCCTGGCTCGCAGTCGGCGTTCCAATTCATCCCAAAGGTGTTCGATGGGGTTGAGGTCAGGGCTCTGTGCAGGACAGTCAAGTTCTTCCACACCGATCTCAACAAACCATTTCTTTATGGACCTCGCTTTGTGCACAGGGGCATTGTCATGCTGAAACAGGAAAGGGCCTTCCCCAAACTGTTGCCACAAAGTTGGAAGCACTGAGTCGTCTAGAATGTCATTGTATGCTGTAGCATTAAGATTTCCCTTCACTGGAACTAAGGGGCCTAGCCCGAACCATGAAAAACAGCCCCAGACCATTATTCCTCCTCCACCAAACTTTACAGTTGGCACTATGCATTGGGGCAGGTAGCGTTCTCCTGGCATCCGCCAAACCCAGATTCGTCTGTCGGACTGCCAGATGGTGAAGCGTGATTCATCACTCCAGAGAACACATTTCCACTGCTCTAGAGTCCAATGGTGGCAAGCTTTACACCACTCCAGCCGCATGGTGATGTTAGGCTTGTGTGCAGCTGCTCGGCCATGGAAACCCATTTCACGAAGCTCCCGACGAACAGTTATTGTGCTGAGTTGCTTCCAGAGGCAGTTTGGAACTCGGTAGTGAGTGTTGCAACCGAGGACAGACGATTTTTACTCACTACGTGCTTCAGCGCTCGGCGGTCCCGTTCTGTGAGCTTGTGTGGCCTACCACTTCGCCGGCTGAGCCATTGTTGCTCCTAGACGTTTCCACTTCACAATAACAGCACTGACAGTTGACCGGGGCAACTCTAGCAGGGCAGAAATTTGACTAAGTCACTTGTTGGAAAGTGGCATCCTATGACTGTGCCACGTTGAAAGACACTGAGCTCTTCAGTAAGGTCATTCTACTGCCAATGTTTGTCTATGGAGATTGCATAGTTAGTCTATGGTTAGTTAGTAGTATTTACCTATTTGGTTAGTTGGTAGTAGTTACCTATTTGGTTAGTTGGTAGTAGTTACCTATTTGGTTAGTTGGTAGTAGTTACCTATTTGGTTAGTTGGTAGTAGTTACCTATTTGGTTAGTTAGTAGTATTTACCTATCTTGGTTAGTTGGTAGTAGTTACCTATTTGGTTAGTTGGTAGTAGTTACCTATTTGGTTAGTTGGTAGTTACCTATCTTCCCAGTGGAGTACACATTCCCCAGGCCCTTTGTCTGTCCATTCTCTCTCCATGAAATGAAGAGGTGTTTGAACATGGCTGATTCTCCTCCTTCTGCCATCACCTCCACATTAGTGCTGCTTGAGTAGTTCTTAGCCTTGATGAAGCCCTACAGAGGATAGAGGGTGAGGGATGTTTACTCTGCATTGAGGGTTGAATCCTAACTTGAGATGTGCATGTAATTTAGTCATACTTTGATTTTGGTTACAGTAATGCTGTGTTCCTGTTCCACTTGGTCCACTGTGACTCACCACTGCCCTGCTCAGTGCCGAGCGACGCTCCTCACTAGACGACTCCTTTCCCTTCCACACCAACACACTCGAACCACCCTGGTCCACAATATAGCAATCCTGACAGGGAGTGAGGGAGGGGGAGGAGAGAGAGAGAGAGAGAGAGAGAGAGAGAGAGAGAGAGAGAGAGAGAGAGAGAGATTAGAGAGAGAGAGAGAGAGTGAGAGAGAGAGAGAGAGAGAGAGAGAGAGAGAGAGAGATTAGAGAGAGAGAGAGAGAGAGAGAGAGAGAGAGAGAGAGAGAGAGAGAGAGAGAGAGAGAGAGAGAGAGAGAGAGAGAGAGAGAGAGAGAGAGAGAGAGAGAGAGAGAGAGAGAGAGAGAGAGAGAGAGAGAGAGAGAGAGAGAGAGAGAGAGAGAGAGTGTGTAATGGAAAAGCTGAACAGGCCATGCAGACTAAGGTCTTCTGTTAAGCAATGTGTGATGAATTACACAGTAAAAATATGAAAATGTATAGTTATACGAATGAAATAAAATAAAAGTTAGAATGAGGTTAATCATGATATTGAGTGCATAATAAAGTCATTGTACCGTGGAGTGCAGCAGGTCCTGAGTCAGAGGCTGCATGGCTATCTCTTGGACCACCAGTTTACCACTGTTATCAGACACACTGGGAGACAGACTGAAGGATTAGGAGATAAGATCATCACATCACCTTTGTTACACACACACACCAAGGTGTGAGAATTAATTTAGACACAATCTGGAACAGTAGCCTGGGTGTCAGTCTGGAACAGTAGCCTGGTGTCAGTCTAGAACAGTAGCCTGGGTGTCAGTCTGGAACAGTAGCCTGGTGTCAGTCTGGAACAGTAGCCTGGTGTCAGTCTAGAACAGTAGCCTGGGTGTCAGTCTAGAACAGTAGCCTGGGTGTCAGTCTGGAACAGTAGCCTGGGTGTCAGTCTGGAACAGTAGCCTGGTGTCAGTCTGGAACAGTAGCCTGGGTGTCAGTCTGGAACAGTAGCCTGGGTGTCAGTCTGGAACAGTAGCCTGGGTGTCAGTCTGGAACAGTAGCCTGGGTGTCAGTCTGGAACAGTAGCCTGGTGTCAGTCTGGAACAGTAGCCTGGTGTCAGTCTAGAACAGTAGCCTGGTGTCAGTCTGGAACAGTAGCCTGGTGTCAGTCTGGAACAGTAGCCTGGGTGTCAGTCTGGAACAGTAGCCTGGGTGTCAGTCTGGAACAGTAGCCTGGGTGTCAGTCTGGAACAGTAGCCTGGGTGTCAGTCTGGAACAGTAGCCTGGGTGTCAGTCTGGAACAGTAGCCTGGGTGTCAGTCTGGAACAGTAGCCTGGGTGTCAGTCTGGAACAGTAGCCTGGTGTCAGTCTGGAACAGTAGCCTGGGTGTCAGTCTGGAACAGTAGCCTGGTGTCAGTCTGGAACAGTAGCCTGGGTGTCAGTCTGGAACAGTAGCCTGGTGTCAGTCTAGAACAGTAGCCTGGGTGTCAGTCTGGAACAGTAGCCTGGGTGTCAGTCTGGAACAGTAGCCTGGGTGTCAGTCTGGAACAGTAGCCTGGGTGTCAGTCTAGAACAGTAGCCTGGGTGTCAGTCTGGAACAGTAGCCTGGTGTCAGTCTGGAACAGTAGCCTGGGTGTTAGTCTGGAACAGTAGCCTGGGTGTCAGTCTGGAACAGTAGCCTGGTGTCAGTCTGGAACAGTAGCCTGGTGTCAGTCTGGAACAGTAGCCTGGTGTCAGTCTGGAACAGTAGCCTGGGTGTCAGTCTGGAACAGTAGCCTGGGTGTCAGTCTGGAACAGTAGCCTGGGTGTCAGTCTCCAGAGTTAGTCTACGTACTTGTAGAGCCTGATGTTGGCGGTCTGCTGTTGGTGGTCTGGTGTGTCATCAGGCTCCGCCTCCTTCAGCTTGCCTGACCTCTGACCCAGCACGGCCCTCATGATCTTCATCAGCTCAGGGGAGTCTTCCTCATCTCCCCCCTCCACCACCCCGATCTGAGCACGCCCCCCTCGCTCCCTGTCACGGATATCCTGAGCCAGCAGCACCGCCTACAGGGAGGGGAGGATATAACATTGATTGTTTGGTGGAAAAACATCTGCAACTAAACCTAACCAATAACTAAACAGAAACCAACCCTGGTATTGTAAATGGAAGGCTTTCAAGGGGCTGTCATCAAAAATGAACAGTCATCTGATCCTCATTATCATGATGACACACTAAACACATGGCCATGGTATTCACTAGGACTATCTGGAGTTTCTCCCTCCTGTTGCTCTGAGGGTCAGGGTCAGGGGTTAGTGGTTAAGGGTTCAGGTTTAGGGTCAGGGATAGAGGACAGGGGTCAGGGTTTGGCTTGGGGTTAAGAGTTGAGGGTTAGGGTAAGGGGTTTAGGGATAGAGGTCGGGGTCAGGGTCAGGGTTCGGGTTAGGTACCTTGAGTTTCTCCCTCCGGTTGCTCTGAGGGCCGTTCCACTGAACTATGACCTTCCCCATGTCCAGAAGGAAGATGTCTCCACTGTTGAAGCTGCTCCACGAAACCTCTACCTGGAAACACAATACACACCTAGAACACTGCATTCTTCCACCCAGGGAAAAGACAGGCAGTGGTAGGCCCCAGTGTGGATGACTGATGCTGGGTTAGAGGGACTGAGGCTGGATTAGAGGGACTGATGCTGGGTTAGAGAGACTGAGGCTGGATTAGAGGGACTGAGGCTGGGTTAGAGAGACTGAGGCTGGATTAGAGGGACTGAGGCTGGGTTAGAGAGACTGAGGCTGGATTAGAGGGACTGATGCTGGGTTAGAGAGACTGAGGCTGGGCTAGAGGGACTGAGGCTGGGTTAGAGGGACTGAGACTGGGCTAGAGGGACCGAGGCTGGGCTAGAGGGACTGAGGCTGGGCTAGAGGGACTGAGGCTGGGCTAGAGGGACTGAGGCTGGGCTAGAGGGACTGAGGCTGGGTTAGAGAGACTGAGGCTGGGCTAGAGGGACTGAGGCTGGGCTAGAGCGACTGAGGCTGGGCTAGAGGGACTGAGGCTGGGCTAGAGGGACTGAGGCTGGGCTAGAGAGACTGAGGCTGGGTTAGAGAGACCGAGGCTGGGTTAGAGGGACTGAGGCTGGGTTAGAGAGACTGAGGCTGGGCTAGAGGGACTGAGGCTGGGCTAGAGGGACTGAGGCTGGGCTAGAGAGACTGAGGCTGGGTTAGAGAGACCGAGGCTGGGTTAGAGGGACTGAGGCTGGGTTAGAGAGACTGAGGCTGGGTTAGAGGGACCGAGGCTGGGTTAGAGGGACTGAGACTGGGCTAGAGGGACCGAGGCTGGGCTAGAGGGACCGAGGCTGGGTTAGAGGGACTGAGGATGGGTTAGAGAGACCGAGGCTGGGTTAGAGAGACCGAGGCTGGGTTAGAGGGACTGAGGATTGGTTAGAGGGACTGAGGCTGGGTTAGAGGGACCGAGGCTGGGTTAGAGGGACTGAGGATTGGTTAGAGGGACTGAGGATTGGTTAGAGAGACCGAGGCTGGGTTAGAGAGACCGAGGCTGGGTTAGAGGGACTGAGGATTGGTTAGAGAGACTGAGGCTGGGTTAGAGGGACTGAGGCTGGGTTAGAGAGACTGAGGCTGGGTTAGAGAGACCGAGGCTGGGTTAGAGAGACTGAGGCTGGGCTAGAGGGACCGAGGCTGGGTTAGAGAGACCGAGGCTGGGTTAGAGGGACTGAGGATTGGTTAGAGAGACTGAGGCTGGGTTAGAGGGACCGAGGCTGGGTTAGAGAGACTGAGGCTGGGTTAGAGAGACCGAGGCTGGGTTAGAGGGACTGAGGCTGGGCTAGAGGGACTGAGGCTGGGCTAGAGGGACTGAGGCTGGGCTAGAGGGACTGAGGCTGGGTTAGAGGGACTGAGGCTGGGCTAGAGGGACTGAGGCTGGGTTAGAGGGACTGAGGCTGGGTTAAAGGGAGTGGAGCCTCCCACTGCTGCATACCTCTGTGGCGGTGACATGCTTGCTTCCTTTAACGTGCAGCAGCCGCAGGATGTTGTACACATTGGACTCAACGTGACGGAACCCCGACTCCACACCGCCCTTCTTATAGCTGAGGGAGAGGACAGGGGTTAGTCAGGTGGAGATATGAGGTAGAGGACAGGGGTTAGTCAGGTGGAGATATGAGGAAGAGGACAGGGGTTAGTCAGGTGAAGATATGAGGGAGAGGACAGGGGTTAGTCAGGTGGAGATATGAGGGAGAGGACAGGGGTTAGTCAGGTGGAGATATGAGGAAGAGGACAGGGGTTAGTCAGGTGGAGATATGAGGGAGAGGACAGGGGTTAGTCAGGTGGAGGTATGAGGGAGAGGACAGGGGTTAGTCAGGTGGAGATATGAGGGAGAGGACAGGGGTTAGTCAGGTGGAGGTATGAGGGAGAGGACAGGGGTTAGTCAGGTGGAGATATGAGGGAGAGGACAGGGGTTAGTCAGGTGGAGATATGAGGGGAGAGGACAGGGGTTAGTCAGGTGGAGGTATGAGGGAGAGGACAGGGGTTAGTCAGGTGGAGGTATGAGGGAGAGGACAGGGGTTAGTCAGGTGGAGGTATGAGGGAGAGGACAGGGGTTAGTCAGGTGGAGATATGAGGGAGAGGACAGGGGTTAGTCAGGTGGAGGTATGAGGGAGAGGACAGGGGTTAGTCAGGTGGAGATATGAGGGAGAGGACAGGGGTTAGTCAGGTGGAGATATGAGGGAGAGGACAGGGGTTAGTCAGGTGGAGATATGAGGGAGAGGACAGGGGTTAGTCAGGTGGAGATATGAGGGAGAGGACAGGGTTAGTCAGGTGGAGATATGAGGGGAGAGGACAGGGGTTAGTCAGGTGGAGATATGAGGGAGAGGACAGGGGTTAGTCAGGTGGAGATATGAGGGAGAGGACAGGGGTTAGTCAGGTGGAGGTATGAGGGAGAGGACAGGGGTTAGTCAGGTGGAGATATGAGGGAGAGGACAGGGGTTAGTCAGGTGGAGATATGAGGGAGAGGACAGGGGTTAGTCAGGTGGAGATATGAGGGAGAGGACAGGGGTTAGTCAGGTGGAGATACAGAATTACAGGTACAAAATATGCCACACATTGAACAACAACAACACATTGAGAACAGGAGAGTGAGTGGGGAGAATAACAGAGAGGAACTGAGGAGACCAGGGTCAGGATGTTTTCATACATTAGTGAGGTAAGCTTTGTTTTAGCACCCTTATCAGCCTTTCCCACACCTCTACCCCTTCTACTGTCCTCATTGACAAACTTCATAAATACTGCACACTCAACTTCAGAACTCCTTGGCTAGTTATACAATCATGTCACTATGAAATTTGCTGCAAAGAAAACTAGAAAAGTATTTATTGTTTTGTTGAATAGTCATGACTGGTTCGAGTTATCTGAGTTATCTGTCCAGAAAATAGCAACTCTCCAGTGGCTACAATTTACATTTACGTCATTTAGCAGACGCTCTTATCCAGAGCGACTTACAATGAATGGCTAAATTACTTCGGGACACGAAGGGTCCGCGGAGCTCCTCTTCCTCCTCCTCCTCCTCACAACTCTATTGTGTATAGTTCAATAGATGAAAGGGTCCACGGAGCTCCTCTTCCTCCTCCTCCTCACTACTCTATTGTGTATAGTTCAATAGATGATAGGGTCCACGGAGCTCCTCTTCCTCCTCCTCCTCACAACTCTATTGTGTATAGTTCAATAGATGATAGGGTCCACGGAGCTCGTCTTCCTCCTCCTCCTCACAACTCTATTGTGTATAGTTCAATAGATGATAGGGTCCACGGAGCTCCTTTTCCTCCTCCTCCTCACAACTCTTTTGTGTATAGTTCAATAGATGATAGGGTCCACGGAGCTCCTCTTCCTCCTCCTCCTCACAACTCTATTGTGTATAGTTCAATAGATGATAGGGTCCACGGAGCTCCTCTTCCTCCTCCTCCTCACAACTCTATTGTGTATAGTTCAATAGATGATAGGGTCCACGGAGCTCCTCTTCCTCCTCCTCCTCACAACTCTATTGTGTATAGTTCAATAGATGATAGGGTCCACGGAGCTCCTCTTCCTCCTCCTCCTCACTACTCTATTGTGTATAGTTCAATAGATGAAAGGGTCCACGGAGCTCCTCTTCCTCCTCCTCCTCACTACTCTATTGTGTATAGTTCAATAGATGATAGGGTCCGCGGAGCTCCTCTTCCTCCTCCTCCTCACAACTCTATTGTGTATAGTTCAATAGATGATAGGGTCCACGGAGCTCCTCTTCCTCCTCCTCCTCACAACTCTATTGTGTATAGTTCAATAGATGATAGGGTCCACGGAGCTCCTCTTCCTCCTCCTCCTCACAACTCTTTTGTGTATAGTTCAATAGATGATAGGGTCCACGGAGCTCCTCTTCCTCCTCCTCCTCACAACTCTATTGTGTATAGTTCAATAGATGATAGGGTCCACGGAGCTCCTCTTCCTCCTCCTCCTCACAACTCTATTGTGTATAGTTCAGTAGATGATAGGGTCCACGGAGCTCCTCTTCCTCCTCCTCCTCACAACTCTATTGTGTATAGTTCAATAGAGGATAGGGTTCTGCAGAGCTCCTCCTCCTCACAACTACTACAATTTCGAAGTCGGCAACCTTCTGTCCCTGCTCTGGATCGAGCGGGGCTTCTCCATCTGTCGGAGGCCTGCATCCTGTGAAACGTGGGAGTGGCCGAATTTCCTCGTCCTTCTCGCCATCCGTGATTTTGGGCAGCTCCATGGTAAGAAATGTGACCATTCCTGGTGCAAAAACAATGTCCTATCCCGGAGCTCGAGTAAATGACATTACTAAGCTACTCCCGAATGTACTATGTCAGGACATGGAAATGGATTCTATCGTAGTCCATGTGGGTTTTAATGACATTATGAAGGGCAGCTCTGAACAGTTGGAACTGGATTTTAAAGAACTGATTGACTCTGTTAGACACTAACAAAAAACCCATCATATCTGGCCCT
Source organism: Coregonus clupeaformis (assembly GCF_020615455.1). Lineage (NCBI taxonomy): Eukaryota > Metazoa > Chordata > Actinopteri > Salmoniformes > Salmonidae > Coregonus > Coregonus clupeaformis. The sequence continues at coordinate 52,377,251 of NC_059198.1, read as the reverse complement.
GTGCCCTCTCTGAATCGTTGCATTGAACGCTTTAGCAGGATTCTTGCTCTTCACAATTGGCTACGTGATTATTGCAGCTCAATGGGTGTAACTTTTGTTGACAATTTCGATACCTTTTGGAAACAAAACACGTTTTATACGGAGGATGGGCTCCACCCAAATCATTTGGGTTCCTGGATCCTTTCACAGCATTATAAGGCTGCGTTGAGACAATGACTTAGCAATGACCCAAGCCCAGCTCAGCTAATCCCTACCATTGTGACGCAGAGTTGTCAAAACGCTTCAGCAAATGTACATTACACCAGGGGCGTCGGTAGACACAATATAAGTGACCTAATGTATGTCCCTCTAACTGCCCTGAATGCCTCTGCTGATCCTACAGCTATTGGATGCAGTAATCATGTGCCTAAGAACCAGATTTATACTGTTATCACTGAGCCGGTGTCCCGAGGAGGAAGTCCACTGTGTGCAGCTCACCCTGCACTAACATAAAGAACATGACCACATCTACTGCTGCTAAGCTTCCCAGTAACGCAATGAAAACAAGTAAGCATCCCAGAAGAAAAGTGCTCAAAATAGCCCACGTTAACATAGTGGTAGCAATACAAGGTTATAACATTTACAGAAAATATAGAAATGCCAATGGTGGAGGTGTTGCTGTTTATATTCAGAACCACATTCCTGTGAAGATTAGAGAGGATCTAATGTAATCCAATGCCATACAACACTCCTTCAGTAGCCTCCAACTGCTCTTAAACACTAGTAAAACTAAATGCATGCTTTTCAATCGAACGCTGCTGGCACCCGCCCACCCGACTAGAATCACCACTCTCGACGGGTCTGACCTAGAGTATGCGGACAACTACAAATACCTAGGTGTCTGGTTAGACTGTAAGCTCAACTTCCAGACTCACATAAAGAATCTCCAATCCAAAGTTAAATCTAGAATCGGCTTCCTATTTCGCAACAAAGCCTCCTTCACTCATGCTGCCAAACATGCCCTCGTAAAACTGACTATCCTACCGATCCTTGACTTCGGCGATGTCATTTACAAAATAGCCTCCAACACTCTACTCAGCAAATTGGATGTAGTCTATCACAGTGCCATCCGTTTTGTCTCCAAAGCCCCATACACTACCCACCACTGTGACCTGTACGCTCTTGTTGGCTGGTCCTCACTACATGTTCGTGCGTCAAACCCACTGGCTCCAGGCCATCTATAAATCACTGCTAGGCAAATCCCCGCCTTATCTTAGCTCATTGGTCACCATAGCAGCACCCACCCGTAGTCTGCGCTCCAGCAGGTATATCTCACTGGTCATTCCCAAAGCCAACACCTCCTTTGGCCGCCATTCCTTCCAGTTCTCTGCTGCCAATGACTGGAACGAATTGCAAAAATCTCTGAAGCTGGAGACTCTTATCTCCCTCAATAACTTTAAGCATCAGTTGTCAGAGCACCTTACCGATCACTGCACCTGTACACAGCCCATCTGAAATTAGCCCACCCAACTACCTCATCCCTATATTGTTATTTATTTTGCTCTTTTGCACCCCCAGTATCTCTATTTGCACATAATCTCTTGCACATCTAGCATTCCAGTGTTAATACTATTGTAATTATTTTGCACTATAGCCTATTTATTGCCTTACCTCCATAACTTGCTACATTTGCACACACTGTATATATATTTTCTGTTGTATTTTTGACTTTATGTTTTTTACCCCATATGTAACTCTGTGTTGTTTTTATTGCACTGCTTTGCTTTATCTTGGCCAGGTCGCAGTTGTAAATGAGAACCTGTTCTCAACTCAAAAATATTGTTAAATGCTGTTTAAGTAATATGGCTACAGGTTCATCTGCCTCACCTAAAGCCCATTCTGGTGGGAAGCTGCTATAGACCACCAAGTGCTAAAAGTCAGCATCTGGATAACATGTGAAATGCTTGATAATGTATGTGATATCAATAGAGAGGTATACTTTCTGGGTGATTTAAATATTGACTGGCTTTCATCAGCCCACTCAAGAGAAAGCTTCAAACCGTAACCAGTGCCTGCAACCTGTTTCAGGTTATCAGTCAACCTACCAGGGTAGTTACAAACAGTACAGGAATCAAATCATCAACATGTATTGATCATATCTTTACTAACGCTGCAGAAATTTGTTTGAAAGCAGAATCCAAGTCCATTGGATGTAGTGATCACAATATAGTAGCTATATCTAGGAAAACCAAAGTTCCAAAGGCTGGGCCTAATATAGTGTATAAGAGGTCATACAATACGTTTTGTAGTGATTCCTATGTTGTTGATGTAAAGAATATATGTTGGTCCGTGGTGTGTAATGAGAAGCAAACAGATGTTGCACTTGACATATTTATGAAATTGCTTATTCCAGTTACTAATAAGCATGCACCCATTAAGAAAATGACTGTAAAAACTGTTAAATCCCCGTGGATTGATGAGGAATTGAAAAATGGTATGGTTGAGAGGGATGAGGCAAAAGGAAAGGCAAATAAGTCTGGCTGCACAACCGATTGGCAAACATATTGCAAATTGAGAAATCATGTGACTAAACTGAATAAAAAGAAAATAAACTACACTATAAAACAAGGATAAATGACATAAAGAATGATAGTAAAAAGCTTTGGAGCAGCTGAAATGACATTTTGGGGAAAAAGGCAAACTCAGCTCCATCATTCATTGAATCAGATGGCTCATTCATCACAAAACCAACTGATATTGCAAACTATAATCATTTTTTCATTGGCAAGATTAGCAAACTTAGGCATGACATGCCAGCAACAAATGCTGACGCTATACATCCAAGTATATCTGACCAAATTATGAAAGACAAGCATTGTAATTTTGAATTCCGTAAAGTGAGTGTGGAAGAGGTGAAAAAAGTATTGTTGTCTATTAACAATGACAAGCCACCGCGGTCTGACAACTTGGATGGAAAATTACTGAGGATAATAGCGGACGATATTGCCACTCCTATTTGCCATATCTTCAATTTAAGCCTACTAGAATGTATGTGCCCCAAGGCTTAGAGGGAAGCAAAAGTAATTCCACTACCTAAGAATATTAAAGCCCCCTTTACTGGCTCAAATAGCCGACCAATTGGCCTGTTACCAACCCTTAGTAAACTATAGGAAAAATTGTGTTTGACCAGATACAATGCTATTTTAAAATTAACAAATTGACAACAAACTTTCAGCATGCTCATAGAGAAGGACATTCAACAAGCACAGCACTTACACAAATGACTGATGATTGGCTGAGAGAAATTGACGATAAAAATATTGTGGGGGCTGTTTTAGACTTCAGTGCGGCTTTTGACATTATTGATCATAGTCTGCTGCTGGTTAGACATATGTGTTATGGCTTTACACCCCCTGCTATAATGTGGATAAATGGGTGTTCTTTAATGGAAGCCTCTCAAACTTAATCCAGGTAGAATCAGGAATTCCCCAGGGCAGCTGTCTAGGCCCCTTACTTTTTTCAATCTTTATTAACGACATGCCACTGGCTTTGAGTAAAGCCAGTGTGTCTATGTATGCGGATGACTCAACACTATAGACGCCAGCTGCTACAGTAACTGAAATAACTGCAACACTTAATAAAGAGTTGCAGTTAGTTTCGGAATGGGTGGCAATAAATAAGTTAGTCCTAAATACAGTGAGGGAAAAAACAGTATTTGATCCCCTGCTGATTTTGTACGTTTGCCCACTGACAAAGACATGATGAGTCTATAATTTTAATGGTAGGTTTATTTGAACAGTGAGAGACAGAATAACAACAACAAAATTCAGAAAAATGCATGTCAAAAATGTTATTAATTGATTTGCATTTTAATGAGGGAAATAAGTATTTGACCCCTCTACAAAACATGACTTAGTACTTGGTTGCAAAACCCTTGTTGGCAATCACAGAGGTCAGACGTTTCTTGTAGTTGGCCACCAGGTTTGCACACATCTCAGGAGGGATTTTGTCCTACTCCTCTTTGCAGATCTTCTCCAAGTCATTAAGGTTTAGAGGCTGACGTTTGGCAACTCGAAGCTCCCTCCACAGATTTTCTATGGGATTAAGGTCTGGAGACTGGCTAGGCCACTCCAGGACCTTAATGTGCTTCTTCTTGAGCCACTCCTTTGTTGCCTTGGCCGTTTGTTTTGAGTCATTGTCATGCTGGAATATCCATCCACGACCCATTTTCAATGCCCTGGCTGAGGGAAGGAGGTTCTCACCCAAGATTTGACGGTGCATGGCCCCGTCCATCGTCCCTTTGATGCGGTGAAGTTGTCCTGTCCCCTTAGCAGAAAAACACCCCCAAAGCATAATGTTTCCACCTCCATGTTTGACGGTGGGGATGGTGTTCTTGGGGTCATAGGCAGCATTCCTCCTCCTCCAAACACGGCGAATTGAGTTGATGCCAAAGAGCTCGATTTTGGTCTCATCTGACCACAACATTTTCACCCAGTTCTCCTCTGAATCATTCAGATGTTCATTGGCAAACTTCAGACGGGCCTATGTATGTGTTTTCTTGAGCAAGTGGACCTTGCGGGCACTGCAGGATTTCAGTCCTTCACGGCGTAGTGTGTTACCAATTGATTTCTTGGTGACTATGGTCCCAGCTGCCTTGAGATGATTGACAAGATCCTCCTGTGTAGTTCTGGGCTGATTCCTCACCGTTCTCATGATCATTGCAACTCCACGAGGTGAGATCTTGCATGGAGCCCCAGGCCGAGGGAGATTGACAGTTATTTTGTGTTTCTTCCATTTGCGAATAATCGCACCAACTGTTGTCACCTTCTCACCAAGCTGCTTGGCGATGGTCTTGTAGCCCATTCCAGCCTTGTGTAGGTCTACAATCTTGTCCCTGACATCCTTGGAGAGCTCTTTGGTTTGGCCATGGTGGAGAGTTTGGAATCTGATTGATTGATTGCTTCTGTGGACAGGTGTCTTTTATACAGGTAACAAACTGAGATTAGGAGCACTCCCTTTAAGAGTGTGCTCCTAATCTCAGCTCGTTACCTGTATAAAAGACACCTGGGAGCCAGAAATCTTTCTGATTGAGAGGGGGTCAAATACTTATTTCCCTCATTAAAATGCAAATCAATTTATAACATTTTTGACATACGTTTTTCTGGATTTTGTTGTTGTTATTCTGTCTCTTATAGACTGATCATTTCTTTGTCAGTGGGCAAACGTACAAAATCAGCAGGGGATCAAATACTTTTTTCCCTCACTGTATTTCCAAAACTAAAAGCATTGCATTTGGGTCAAATCATTCACTCTACCCTAAACCTCAACTACATTTCGTAATGAATAATGTGGAAATTGAGCAAGTTGAGGTGACTAAACTGCTTGGAGTAATCCTGGATTGTAAACTGTCATGGTCAAAGAATATTGATACAACAGTAAAATAATAATATGCCATTTAGCAGACGCTTTTATCCAAAGCGACTTACAGTCATGTGTGCATACATTTTTACATATGGGTGGTCCCGGGGATCGAACCCACTACCCTGGTGTTACAAGCGCCATGCTCAACCAATTGAGCTACAGAGGACCACCAGTAGCTAAGATGGGGAGAAGTATGTCCATAATTAAGCGCTGTTCTGCCTTCTTAACAACACTATCAACAAGGCAGGTCCTACAGGCCCTAGTTTTGTCGCACCTAGACTACTGTTCAGTAGTGTGGTTAGGTGCCACAAGGGGGGACTTGGGAAAATTACAGTTGGCTCAGAACAGGGCAGCACAGCTGGCCCTTAAAAGTACACAGAGAGCTTTAATCTGTAGCCTAATAAACTCTATGCTTTCCCGGGTCGTAGTGGGAGGAGACACACAACATATCGCGTGACTCCAAGTTTACTTCGATATGATGGTTATTACATCAGTATTTGAGCATAACAAAGTTTCCACTGCCATTTCTCGCATTATTAATTTTAACGACACCATGTCGAACAAACAAATAGTCTGTAGGCATTTATAAAATTGTACTGGCATTTCATATTTCCTCAGCCCGGCCGTGACATTTTTTCATGCGTCAGGTAATTAATCCACATGAAATGGTTGGAAGGAAACGTGGTTTGTGTTGTGTAAATGAACCTATGAGCCCCAGCCCCAAATTAATGGAAGATGTAGACATCAAACAGGGATTGGGTGTTGATTGATGTAAATAGCTATAGAATATACAAAATAAATTGTGTGTGATGGCATTGTCAGTGTGCCTCCATGCTATGCACAAGTCCTCATATTCTAAAATCAAAATATTTCTCTAACAGGTTGGGACCAACATGGTTGAGTACCTGCACAAGGCGGAGGTGACCAGACCCTACCCATTTGTGTTGGCTCTTGGGGACTGCTCACAGGTGTTTACAGTCATTAGTTGTCCGGCATTGGATCAAGGTACACCACAAGGTACACTAATTCCTACAGACCACGGTCCATGCTACAGACCACGATCCATGCGATCGAGGGCAGTGCAGTTGCAATACCAAGCAGTGATGCCGCCAGTAAAGATCTCACTAGTGCAGCTGTATAACTTTTTGAGGATTTGAGGGCCCATGCGCTGTCATGCCTTCTTCACGACTGTGTTGACCATTTTAAGTCCTTATTGATTTGGACACTGAGGAACTTGAAGGAATTTGAAGTAATCACAGGACTACTCGTTGAAGTAATCCAACAATGTGTACACCTCTATCTTGTCTATTTTCAGATCTCATTGATTGACAGGTGGGTGTCATCAAGTGTCGCATGTCATGTTGACACCCACCTTTCTCCATCAGTGAAGAAGTTTTGAAATAGACAAGAAGGCGGCGTACACATTGTTTGATTACTTCATGGCACAGGTCCTGTGTTGCTCAGTTTGTAGAGCATGGTGCTTGCAGTGCAAGGATTATGGATTCGAATCCCACTGGGGACCAGTACGAAAAGGAAAAAAGGGAAGAAAATGTATGTCGCTCTAAATTCAAATGACTGGACACAGTTATTTTAGAAGATACATGTTTGGCCGAATCGTGAACGAAGATAGTATCGCCAATTTAAAGTTGGTCGTAAAGTATCTGTGCTATGCCAAACAGTTTCTATCCTGTAACGGGTAATAGAGAATCACATTACAAATCTGTAGCTATCTTGCCTCAAGCTAGCTAGGCTCCAGCTAAGCCTGGAGCCTGGCTAGATAGCTAGCTAGCAACTACAATGTCAACTAAAAGAAACAGATACAATTTTAATAATTCAGGCTGTCTGGCTTGAATTCAATTTGGAAATATGGCTGAGAACAAAATATATATTGAGCATCAATGTTGTCAGGATGTAACGTTAGCTAGCTAGCTACTCAAGACGAGAGAGTGGCTAAGTTACCATGGCTAGGTTTCAGTTTGATACGTCACAGCCCCAAACATACTATAGATCAAATAGATAACCAATCAAGACATGCTGCATTCTCACTTTGAATCTGTAATCCTAATTCTGTTGATCTTTTTCTGTTTCTCTTTCAACAAAAATGAATTATTAGTTGTTAGCATATGTGTTTCCCCATGTAATTATACTGAACAAAAATATAAATTTCAACATTTTCAACAATTTTACTGAGTTACAGTTCATATAATGGAAATCAGTCCATTTAAATAAATAAATTAGGCCCCCCCGTCTATGGATGTCACATGACTGGGCAGGGGTGTAGCCATGGGTGTCAGCTGTCCTGGTAGCTGGTCTCAGACGATCCCGCAGGTTACACGTAGTCTGCGGTTGTGAGGCCGGTTGGACGTACTGCCAAGTTCTCTAAAACAACATTGGAAGCGGCTTATGGTAGAGAAATGAACACTCAATTCTCTTGCAACAGCTCTGGTGGACATTCCTGCAGTCAGCATGCCAATTGCATGCTCCCTTAAAACTTGAGACATCTTTGACATTGTGTTGTGTAACAAAACTGCACATTTTAGAGTGGCCTTTTATTGTCCCCAGCACAAGGTGCACCTGTGTAATGATTATGCTGTTTAATCAGCTTCATGATATGCCACACCTGTCCGGTGGAAATGCTGACTGCAGGGATGTAAACAAATGTGTGCATAACATTTGAGAGAAAAGTTTTTTTTTTGTGCCTATGGAACATTTCAGGGATCTTATATTTCAGCTCATGAAACATGGGACCAAAATGTTACATGTTGCGTTTCTATTTTTGTTCAGTATAGTTAGTTTTCCTTCATTTTTTATGGAAGAGAGAGCAGAGAAAATATTGGTTTTAATTGCATCAACAACAGAAGGCACTTCTGATATTTAATCTTTCTATGTGATTAGACTGTTGAGTGGAATTTCTTAAATGTCTCCTGAGATCTCATCTGCATAATCATAATGCACACTATCCATGGATAATGTCCTGTATAATCATAATGCACACTATCCACCTCACCTGTATAATGACAATGCACACTATTCACCTCACCTGTATAATCATAATGCACACTATCCACCTCACCTGTATAATCATAATGCACACTATCCACCTCACCTGTATAATCATAATGCACACTATTCACCTCACCTGTATAATGATAATGCACACTATTCACCTCACCTGTATAATCATAATGCACGCTATTCACCTCACCTGTATAATCATAATGCACACTATTCACCTCACCTGTATAATGATAATGCACACTATTCACCTCACCTGTATAATCATATCCATGGGACATTTTCTATCCTCCTTCCTGCAAGAAAACTAGCAAAAGGATCTCGGTATTCTGGGAGTTCTCAGTTGATGTTTGGAACATTGTAATAATTTAATTATGGAGGATTGATGAAGAAAGGAGGAGAAAAAGTCAATTTAACATCAAAATCTAATCTATGGTCTAAAATGATCACTTCTGTCTCTGGTCACTCGTGTGTGTGTGTGTGTGTGTGTGTGTGTGTGTGTGTGTGTGTGTGTGTGTGTGTGTGTGTGTGTGTGTGTGTGTCTGTGTGTGTGTCTGTGTGTGTGCGTGTCTGTGTGTGTGTGTGTGTGTGTGTGTGTGTGTGTGTGTGTCTGTGTGTGTCTGTGTGTGTGTGTGTGTGTGTGTCTGTGTTGTGTTTTTGTGTGTGTGTGTGTGTGTGTGTGTGTGTGTGTGTGTGTGTGTGTGTGTGTCTGTGTGTGTGTGTCTGTGTGTGTGTGTGTGTGTGTGTGTGTGTGTGTGTGTGTGTGTGTGTGTGTGTGTGTGTGTGTGTGTGTGTGTGTGTGTGTGTGTGTGTGTGTGTGTGTGTGTGTGTGTGTGCAGTATAATATATTCCCCCACTCACATGAGTCCGTTCCTGAAGTAGCTCCTAAACTTGGAGGACTCTGCGGCCTGTACCTCCCTGTGCTGGACAGGACTGCCCCCCAGGAACTCATCCAGTTGAGTCACCAAGATGGCCGCTGCTCCCTGCTCATCCTGAGAGGAGGAGTTACCGATCCAATAGTGGATGTCCATGGAGTTACTGGAGTCCGGACTCCCCTGGGCACACACACACACACACACACACACACACACACACACACACACACACACACACACACACACACACACACACACACACACACACACACACAGATACATGTTCATGACATAGATACACATCATTCATATTGTATACTGCACACACACATATGCCATAGGGTCATTCTTGAGGGGTCATTCTTGAGGGGTCAGTCTTGAATTGCGGTGGTAAATGCTTTCTCTTGACTTTGGCACAGTGTAAAAACACTTTAAAATGACAAAAACATGACAAATGATAAATGTTCAGTTTTATTTAACTGTTATTTCATATTAAAGCATATGTAAGTCCTTATAGTGTAAAACATATATTTATATGTATTGTATAAACTACTGAGGGGTAGCGGGTTGGTGATGTGTGGAGGTATAGTGACAGCTTTTACAGATATCTAGATATTATTTTGAATGCTAGACAGTGAACAAAAGTATTTAGTATATTGTATAGATTTAAAAAACAACAACATTGGTATTAAAATGCAATGTGTGTCCCTCAGTTCCCTTTCAGTCAGTCAACTTCAGTACAACATGCTATGGGGGAGTCGCTCTCTCACGACTTCGGTTGAAGGATCTACAATCACGCCTGACAAGGCCAATTAAATCCTTGCCTCGCTGGAAGCCCCGCTTTCCCCAGGTGATAAGCGTGAGGCTCAGATTCATTCCTTCAGTTATTCCTCTCTTCACCTCGGTGTGAACAGAAACGATTTCACACCACTAAAACAAACAATTAGAACACAAGACTGTCTTACGTTGCAGCAACTAAACTGTCCCTTAAGCGTGCTCACCCCCTGGACGTTGTGTGCTGAAGTTTGTGTGGTTCCTTATTCTTCTAATTGCTTGGCCAGGCTATAGCAATAAGTACGATGGCTAACGCGACCGAAACGATGAAGGCTAACAAGCCGGGTTCGCGACCATGCCTCAATGAATTAAAAGATACACACGATTGTCTTGTATGTCTCGGCTCGGTGCATGCTCAGGCTGCCCTCGCTCGAATCAGTTCACGTGTGAGTTTAGGGGACGGTTGGCTCTGGTAGCCAGCAGTGCAGGTTCCCTTGACTTGTCTTTAGGTGTCTTGGTGTTTCCGATAGTGACTTCCTCTCCCCGGTGCCCGTACCACCTCTGAGTCGTTGGTCGGGTCGAATGTCTCCCGGCTCCTGTGCTCTCTGTCGCCGGTTACGTGAGGCTACTCGAAGAGAGAGGGCGACCAGGTTCTGTGGGTATTCCCCTGTGTCTGTGTTGGTTAACCTTTTACTGCAGTGGGCTAAATCAGGGTCACACAAAGTGTTTCTTGGGAGTCTTAAACAAATCTAGTTTGGAACTAAATTATACACCTCACACACATAGTGATGGGCTTTAAAAAAATAAGACACATTTTACATTTTAGTCATTTAGCAGACGCTCTTATCCAGAGCGACTTACAGTTAGTGCATACATTTCTTCATACTGACACCTGTACCATGTCAGATATAGAGTTGAAATGTATTGAAATGTATTCAATTTTGAGTTTGCATCCCAATATTACACTTGATATACATCATGGAAGACTGAAATATAACAAAACTGTTTGACATAAAAACACCATATTTTCGGCAGGTTTTTAAAATGTTTTATTAATTATGAAATGATTAATAACATTCCACCCATGAGGCCACTAGGTCATTTGACTGAGGAAAGGGATACACACCGCTTGTCTCTCTTCCCAGAATGGTCCGGGTCCCACCTCGGTGATCTGGTTCTACGTACACTTTCGAGACCAGGCTAGCTAACATGTTCTGGTGCCGTTCGGGCAATTTAAAGTATTGATCGGGGATTTATTTGTGGATGAATATAACAGTTTTTCTGGGTGATTTGTGATGTTTTATTTGTGCTTACCACAACTGTGTTTTTGTATTTTAATGTATTTTAACTTGTTCTCCCCACTGTATATATATATATATATATATATATATATATATATATATATATATATATATATATATATATATATATATATATATATATATATATATACAGTGGGTGAACAAGTATTTGATACTCTGCTGATTTTGCAGGTTTTCCTACTTACAAAGCATGTAGAGGTCTGTAATTTTTATCATAGGTACACTTCAACTGTGAGAGACAGAATCTAAAACAAAAATCCAGAAAATCACATTGTATGATTTTTAAGTAAATAATTTGCATTTTATTGCATGACAGAAGTATTTGATCACCTACCAACCAGTAAGAATTCCGCTCACAGACCTGTTAGTTTTTCTTTAAGAAGCCCTCCTGTTCTCCACTCATTACCTGTATTAACTGCACCTGTTTGAACTCGTTACCTGTATAAAAGACACCTGTCCACACACTCAATCAAACAGACTCCAACCTCTCCACAATGGCCAATCTAATGTATGTGTGTGTGTGTGTGTGTGTGTGTGTGTTTTAATGTGTATTTTATGTTGTATTATGCAGCGCGCATTTGGAAAAGAGACCTCAGGTCTCAATATGTCATCCCTGTCAAAATAAAGGTTCAATAAAAGCGCTGCATAGAGTGCTAGCCAGGTTAGCCTCACCGAGGTGAGTTAGCTACAACTTGCTATTCCTGCCTCCCCACGGGGGAGATGCTCTCTTGTTTAGTATATGTAGCGTTAAGTGGCTTGGTTATTCTAAATGGACCATGCTAGCTAGCCTAGCTTAGACTAATGAGCCACCTGGCTAACGTCGGCTAGCATGCGTAACTTCCATTGAATTAAGCTTACTAGCGTTCCCACCGGCTCTGTGGCTACCCCATTCCTATTTTAGATTCCTGGAGTTGGAGGGAGTAGAGAGAGCGGGGGCTTGCGTGCTCCTCCGATGTGGAAGTAGCCCCCCGAGCCACTGTGCCGCTCCACAAAAACACTGCTGTGACGACAGTGCCCCCACGTTTTGTTACAGCAAACGGGGTGCTACGTCAGCCATTGCCAGAGCCCACTGTGCCCATAAGGGGGCTGGGCTTCATGCGGGCTCTACAGTCTCATGGTAGCGCAACGTGTGTCTGGTACCCCCGCGTTCCACGGTGTTCACAGGAACGTGTGTCTGGTACCCCCGCGTTCCACGGTGTTCACAGGAACGTGTGTCTGGTACCCCCGCGTTCCACGGTGTTCACAGGAACGTGTGTCTGGTACCCCCGCGTTCCACGGTGTTCACAGGAACGTGTGTCTGGTACCCCCGCGTTCCACGGTGTTCACAGGAACGTGTGTCTGGTACCCCCGCGTTCCACGGTGTTCACAGGAACGTGTGTCTGGTACCCCGCCGCGTTCCACGGTGTTCACAGGAACGTGTGTCTGGTACCCCCGCGTTCCACGGTGTTCACAGGAACGTGTGTCTGGTACCCCCGCGTTCCACGGTGTTCACAGGAACGTGTGTCTGGTACCCCCGCGTTCCACGGTGTTCACAGGGTTAAAGGGGTATATCTCCTCAGGGTGGGAGTAATACATTTCACAATTCGCTCTCGGTCTACAAGAGTTCACCATAGGTGTCTCATTACTGGGATTCATTACTGATTCCTGCCTGTAGCTCACTGAGATGCCTAGTGATACAGGTTATGGGCTCTGTAGGTGATTGGTGGTTGGAGTTGAGGGAACAAGCAGGGTCGGACATGACTATGCTATTAACCATACACAGTCTCTCGAGTGGCGCAGTGTACTGTATATAGCCTCTACTGTATATAGCCTCTACTGTATATAGCCTCTACTGTATATAGCCTCTACTGTATATAGCCTCTCTACTGTATATAGCCTCTCTACTGTATATAGCCTCTCTACTGTATATAGCCTCTACTGTATATAGCCTCTACTGTATATAGCCTCTCTACTGTATATAGCCTCTACTGTATATAGCCTCTCTACTGTATATAGCCTCTACTGTATATAGTCTCTACTGTATATAGTATCTACTGTATATAGACTCTCTACTGTATATAGCCTCTACTGTATATAGCCTCTACTGTATATAGCCTCTACTGTATATAGCCTCTACTGTATATAGCCTCTACTGTATATAGCCTCTACTGTATATAGCCTCTCACTGTATATAGCCTCTCTACTGTATATAGCCTCTACTGTATATAGCCTCTACTGTATATAGCCTCTACTGTATATAGCCTCTACTGTATATAGCCTCTACTGTATATAGCCTCTACTGTATATAGCCTCTACTGTATATAGCCTCCTGTATATAGCCTCTACTGTATATAGCCTCTACTGTATATAGCCTCTCTACTGTATATAGCCTCTACTGTATATAGCCTCTTACTGTATATAGCCTCTCTACTGTATATAGCCTCTACTGTATATAGCCTCTACTGTATATAGCCTCTCTACTGTATATAGCCTCTCTACTGTATATAGCCTCTCTACTGTATATAGCCTCTCTACTGTATATAGCCTCTACTGTATATAGCCTCTACTGTATATAGCCTCTCTACTGTATATAGCCTCTCTACTGTATATAGCCTCTACTGTATATAGCCTCTCTACTGTATATAGCCTCTACTGTATATAGCCTCTCTACTGTATATAGCCTCTACTGTATATAGCCTCTACTGTATATAGCCTCTCTACTGTATATAGCCTCTCTACTGTATATAGCCTCTACTGTATATAGCCTCTCTACTGTATATAGCCTCTACTGTATATAGCCTCTACTGTATATAGCCTCTCTACTGTATATAGCCTCTACTGTATATAGCCTCTCTACTGTATATAGCCTCTCTACTGTATATAGCCTCTACTGTATATAGCCTCTACTGTATATAGCCTCTCTACTGTATATAGCCTCTACTGTATATAGCCACTCTTACTGTATATAGCCTCTACTGTATATAGCCTTTACTGTATATAGCCTCTCTACTGTATATAGCCTCTACTGTATATAGCCTCTCTACTGTATATAGCCTCTACTGTATATAGCCTCTACTGTATATAGCCTCTACTGTATATAGCCTCTCTACTGTATATAGCCTCTACTGTATATAGCCTCTACTGTATATAGCCTCTACTGTATATAGCCTCTACTGTATATAGCCTCTACTGTATATAGCCTCTCTACTGTATATAGCCTCTACTGTATATAGCCTCTACTGTATATAGCCTCTCTACTGTATATAGCCTCTACTGTATATAGCCTCTCTACTGTATATAGCCTCTACTGTATATAGCCTCTACTGTATATAGCCTCTCTACTGTATATAGCCTCTCTACTGTATATAGCCTCTACTGTATATAGCCTCTCTACTGTATATAGCCTCTACTGTATATAGCCTCTACTGTATATAGCCTCTCTACTGTATATAGCCTCTACTGTATATAGCCTCTACTGTATATAGCCTCTCTACTGTATATAGCCTCTCTACTGTATATAGCCTCTACTGTATATAGCCTCTCTACTGTATATAGCCTCTACTGTATATAGCCTCTACTGTATATAGCCTCTCTACTGTATATAGCCTCTCTACTGTATATAGCCTCTCTACTGTATATAGCCTCTCTACTGTATATAGCCTCTACTGTATATAGCCTCTACTGTATATAGCCTCTCTACTGTATATAGCCTCTCTACTGTATATAGCCTCTCTACTGTATATAGCCTCTCTACTGTATATAGCCTCTACTGTATATAGCCTCTACTGTATATAGCCTCTACTGTATATAGCCTCTCTACTGTATATAGCCTCTACTGTATATAGCCTCTCACTGTATATAGCCTCTACTGTATATAGCCTCTACTGTATATAGCCTCTCTACTGTATATAGCCTCTACTGTATATAGCCTCTCTACTGTATATAGCCTCTACTGTATATAGCCTCTCACTGTATATAGCCTCTCTACTGTATATAGCCTCTACTGTATATAGCCTCTTCTACTGTATATAGCCTCTCACTGTATATAGCCTCTACTGTATATAGCCTCTCACTGTATATAGCCTCTCTACTGTATATAGCCTCTCTACTGTATATAGCCTCTCCTGTATATAGCCTCTACTGTATATAGCCTCTCACTGTATATAGCCTCTCTACTGTATATAGCCTCTCTACTGTATATAGCCTCTCTACTGTATATAGCCTCTACTGTATATAGCCTCTCTACTGTATATAGCCTCTCTACTGTATATAGCCTCTCTACTGTATATAGCCTCTACTGTATATAGCCTCTACTGTATATAGCCTCTCTACTGTATATAGCCTCTACTGTATATAGCCTCTCTACTGTATATAGCCTCTACTGTATATAGCCTCTCTACTGTATATAGCCTCTCTACTGTATATAGCCTCTACTGTATATAGCCTCTCTACTGTATATAGCCTCTCTACTGTATATAGCCTCTCCTGTATATAGCCTCTACTGTATATAGCCTCTCTACTGTATATAGCCTCTCCTGTATATAGCCTCTACCGTGTGTGGGTGTTGTGACCTGCTGCCTTATTGATACGTTTTGAATGGGAAGATGTACCCAAATACATTGGAATAAATCAAAAGTGTTCAAAATGCCACCATAATTCAGGAACGACCCCTAGATCATTTCTACAGGGTACCAGGCTAGAGACTCCCCACACATTCACTGCATATTCTGGGCAAGACTCACAAACATACACGCACGCACACACGCAGGGATGCACACAAATAAACAATGTAGATGAGACAATATTGTGTTAAGACTTGTATGTTGAGCATCAACACCAACAGTGTAACCCCTGTGGATTCAAGCAATACTCACAGAGGACAATGTAGCAATACTCACCTAGAGGACAATGTAGTAATACTCACCAAGAGGACAATGTAGCAATACTCACCTAGAGGACAATGTAGCAATACTCACCTAGAGGACAATGTAGCAATACTCACAGAGGACAATGTAGCAATACTCACCTAGAGGACAATGTAGTAATACTCACAGAGGACAATGTAGCAATACTCACCAAGAGGACAATGTAGCAATACTCACCTAGAGGACAATGTAGCAATACTCACCTAGAGGACAATGTAGCAATACTCACCAAGAGGACAATGTAGCAATACTCACCTAGAGGACAATGTAGCAATACTCACAGAGGACAATGTAGCAATACTCACAGAGGACAATGTAGCAATACTCACAGAGGACAATGTAGCAATACTCACCTAGAGGACAATGTAGCAATACTCACCTAGAGGACAATGTAGCAATACTCACAGAGGACAATGTAGCAATACTCACCAAGAGGACAATGTAGCAATACTCACCAAGAGGACAATGTAGCAATACTCACCTAGAGGACAATGTAGCAATACTCACAGAGGACAATGTAGCAATACTCACCAAGAGGACAATGTAGTAATACTCACAGAGGACAATGTAGCAATACTCACCAAGAGGACAATGTAGCAATACTCACCTAGAGGACAATGTAGCAATACTCACCTAGAGGACAATGTAGCAATACTCACCAAGAGGACAATGTAGCAATACTCACCTAGAGGACAATGTAGCAATACTCACAGAGGACAATGTAGCAATACTCACCTAGAGGACAATGTAGTAATACTCACCAAGAGGACAATGTAGCAATACTCACCTAGAGGACAATGTAGCAATACTCACCTAGAGGACAATGTAGCAATACTCACCAAGAGGACAATGTAGCAATACTCACCTAGAGGACAATGTAGCAATACTCACAGAGGACAATGTAGCAATACTCACCTAGAGGACAATGTAGCAATACTCACAGAGGACAATGTAGCAATACTCACCTAGAGGACAATGTAGCAATACTCACCTAGAGGACAATGTAGCAATACTCACAGAGGACAATGTAGCAATACTCACCTAGAGGACAATGTAGCAATACTCACAGAGGACAATGTAGCAATACTCACAGAGGACAATTTAGCAATACTCACATAGAGGACAATGTAGCAATACTCACCTAGAGGACAATGTAGCAGTACTCACAGAGGCCAATGTAGCAATACTCGCCTAGAGGACAATGTAGCAATACTCACAGAGGACAATGTAGCAATACTCACATAGAGGACAATGTAGCAATACTCACCTAGAGGACAATGTGCAATACTACCCAGAGGACAAGTAGGACAATGTAGCAATACTCACCTAGAGGACAATGTAGCAATACTCACAGAGGCCAATGTAGCAATACTCGCCTAGAGGACAATGTAGCAATACTCACAGAGGACAATGTAGCAATACTCACATAGAGGACAATGTAGCAATCTCCCTCAAAGAAGTTCCCAAAGGCTTGGTCTGGAACAGGAACCATCTTCATGTTCTTAAAAACAACAACATACTTTCAGAATATTATATATGAAGAACTGCAAAGAAAACTGTTACAATAGTCCCATCTCAGCATTGGATGTGAGACTACAGCAGTGTAATATACCCAGTGGAGACTGCTGTATAACCCAGTGGAGACCGCTGTATAACCCAGTGGAGACCGCTGTATAACCCAGTGGAGACCGCTGTTTAACCCAGTGGAGACTGCTATATAACCCAGTGGAGACCGCTGTATAACCCAGTGGAGACCGCTGTATAACCATGTGGAGACCGCTGTATAACCCAGTGGAGACCGCTGTATAACCCTGTGGAGACCGCTGTATAACCCAGTGGAGACCGCTGTATAACCCTGTGGAGACCGCTGTATAACCCTGTGGAGACCGCTGTATAACCCAGTGGAGACCGCTTTATAACCCACTGGAGACCGCTGTATAACCCAGTGGAGACCGCTGTATAATCCAGTGGAGACCGCTGTGTAACCCAGTGGAGACCGCTGTATAACCCAGTGGAGACCGCTGTATAACCCAGTGGAGACCGCTGTATAACCCAGTGGAGACCGCTGTATAACCCAGTGGAGACCGCTGTATAACCCAGTGGAGACCGCTATATAACCCAGTGGAGACTGCTGTATAACCCTGTGGAGACTGCTGTGTAACCCAGTGGACACCGCTGTATAACCCAGTGGAGACCGCTGTATAACCCAGTGGAGACCGCTGTATAACCCAGTGGAGACCGCTGTATAACCCAGTGGAGACCGCTGTATAACCCAGTGGAGACCGCTGCATAACCCAGTGGAGACCGCTGTATAACCCAGTGGAGACCGCTGTATAACCCAGTGGAGACCGCTGTATAACCCAGTGGAGACCGCTGTATAACCCAGTGGAGACCGCTGTATAACCCAGTGGAGACTGCTGTATAACCCAGTGGAGACTGCTGTATAACCCAGTGGAGACCGCTGTATAACCCAGTGGAGACCGCTGTATAACCCAGTGGAGACTGCTGTAAAACCCAGTGGAGACTGCTTATAACCCAGTGGAGACTGCTGTATAACCCAGTGGAGACTGCTGTATAACCCAGTGGAGACTGCTGTATAACCCAGTGGAGACTGCTGTATAACCCAGTGGAGACTGCTGTATAACCCAGTGGAGACCGCTGTATAACCCAGTGGAGACTGCTGTATAAACCAGTGGAGACGCTGTATAACCCAGTGGAGACGCTTTATAACCCAGTGGAGACTGCTGTATAACCCAGTGGAGACTGCTGTATAACCCAGTGGAGACTGCTGTAAAACCCAGTGGAGACCGCTGTATAAACAGATGTAAGATCTTCATTTTTGTGCCAGTTTGCTACAGCAGAAGAAGAATCCTGCAGCAACAGGACATTTAAATTATTAAGTGGGTTATAATTAATGGACATTTTAGTAGGGGTTGATGCATTTCTCGTAAGGGAAAATCAAGTATACAATTTAAAAGTGGAAACTTCAGAAGCGTTTTTAAACCTCAAATAAACTACAAGTTTAAAATGTCCTGCATTGCAGGAAAGTGATCCTGTAACAGGGTGATGAAATGAAGATCCTACATCTGTACAGTATATTACAATATGTAGTATTTAGAAAGACTTGTGACTTACATTGATGGTCCAGATCTGCAGGCCAGACTTCCTGCTGACATGCTGAAAGGCTTCTGGAGTTTCTTCAGTCATTCTGCACAACCAACAACACAGGAGAGAGCATGCTGAATGTACTGCACAACTAACAACACAGGAGAGAGCATGCTGAATGTACTGCACAACTAACAACACAGGAGAGAGCATGCTGAATGTACTGTGAATCACCTCAGAAAGCTTGCTGCATGTTTACTGAAAAGCGCCTATCTTCCACAGAGTCTTAAATCCTCCAGCTACCACTATATCTTACATACACTGTAAAAATAAAAAATAAACACCAACAAATTTAGTTGTTTCAACAAATTAATATTAAGTAACTGGTTCCACAGCTTCGTTTTTTTTTTTTTTTTTTTACTTTTTGGACTAAATGTTACCTGAACCAAAGAAATTGTTGGCCCAAATTTTGCTCCAACTTGAGAAAACGTTCAGTCAATTTAAAATGATGTGTTTCCTCAACCTGTCTCATGTTTATTCAACTATACATTATTATTTGGGTATCTTAACTAAAAAAGACTGTGCAACTGGTTACACACATGTCTAGTCTAGTTGAATGAACATACTAGACAATTTGAGCAAACCCATCATTTTAAATTGATAGAATTTTTATCTACGTTTTCTCATGTTGGAGCTAAGTTTGGGCAAACTAAAAATGTTAAGTTCAGGTAACACTTTGACCGAAAAGTTGAGTAAACCAAAAAAGGCTGTGGGACTAAAAGTTAGTGGAAACAACTAGATTTATTTTACAGTGTACATCGATAACCCCAAGAAGAAACCACTGGAGAAAGCAACGATCACAGCAAAATATCAACTTATTTCTTATTAAAAAAAACATAATGTAAATAATGTTATCTACACATTTTTACAAAACTAAATATAATAGACTGTTGTTTGTGACTCGTTTCAGGAAACTAGGAGTATGTCACGCATCACTACTTCACAGGAGAGGCATTTGAATGTAATTGTATTTTTTTAATCAAAATGCATTTTTCGGCATAAATGCCTTCTGGAACATGTGAACTTTCATGTGCCTTAAAGAACAAACTTGTATGCCATCTGTAAATACAAATAAAATTGTTAAATTACGGGCCTAGTTGGTTTAGCCACAGAAAAAGACAGGATCCTTCCCGCTAGCCATGATTGGCTGAGATAATGGATGGGCTGAACATGCAGAGACATCAGTTCGGTTTAGTCTGCCATGTAGCTCGCTTCTGTCTATAACATGAGCTGCTCAGTATGTGTAGGTAATCCTTTCTAACAAGGCTTTTTTGAAAGATATCACAAAGAACTGCACAAGTGTTGCTAAGGCTCTCCTCTTTCTGGAGGACCGAGTCTGGAAATCAGTGGAATGCCCGGTGGAAGCAGAGTATGATAGCTAAGGAGATAGAGAAAATGCAGGTGTTTAATTATGCGGAGGGAGTCGAAAAAGAACACAGAAGGCTGTTGTATAAAACACCTGTCTCCGGATTACATCTTCAAACTAAGGGCAACCATGGCAGAGAGGGAGAAGCATTCATCCATATATATATATATATATATACAGTGGGGAAAAATAGTATTTAGTCAGCCACCAATTGTGCAAGGTCTCCCACTTAAAAAGATGAGGGAGGCCTGTAATTTTCATCATAGGTACACGTCAACTATGACAGACAAATTGAGAAAAAATTTTTTTCCCAGAAAATCACATTGTTGGATTTTTAATGAATTTATTTGCAAATTATGGTGGAAAATAAGTATTTGGTCACCTACAAAAAAACAAGATTTCTGGCTCTCACAGACCTGTAACTTCTTCTTTAAGAGGCTCCTCTGTCCTCCACTCGTTACCCGTATTAATGGCACCTGTTTGAACTTGTTATCAGTATAAAAGACACCTGTCCACAACCTCAAACAGTCACACTCCAAACTCCACTATGGCCAAGACCAAAGAGCTGTCAAAGGACACCAGAAACAAAATTGTAGACCTGCACCAGGCTGGGAAGACTGAATCTGCAATAGGTAAGCAGCTTGGTTTGAAGAAATCAACTGTGGGAGCAATTATTAGGAAATGGAAGACATACAAGACCACTGATAATCTCCCTCGATCTGGGGCTCCACTCAAGATCTCACCCCGTGGGGTCAAAATGATCACAAGAACGGTGAGCAAAAATCCCAGAACCACACGGGGGAACCTAGTGAATGACCTGCAGAGAGCTGGGACCAAAGTAACAAAGCCTACCATCAGTAACACACTACACCGCCAGGGACTCAAATCCTGCAGTGCCAGATGTGTACCCCTGCTTAAGCCAGTACATGTCCAGGCCCGTCTGAAGTTTGCTAGAGTGCATTTGGATGATCCAGAAGAGGATTGGGAGAATGTCATATGGTCAGATGAAACCAAAATATAGCTTTTTGGTAAAAACTCAACTCGTTGTGTTTGGAGGACAAAGAATGCTGAGTTGCATCCAAAGAACACCATACCTACTGTGAATCATGGGGGTGGAAACATCATGCGTTGGGGCTGTTTTTCTGCAAAGGGACCAGGACGACTGATCCGTGTAAAGGAAAGAATGAATGGGGCCATGTATCGTGAGATTTTGAGTGAAAACCTCCTTCCATCAGCAAGGGCATTGAAGATGAAACGTGGCTGGGTCTTTCAGCATGACAATAAACCCAAACACACCGCCCGGGCAACGAAGGATTGGCTTCGTAAGAAGCATTTCAAGGTCCTGGAGTGGCCTAGCCAGTCTCCAGATCTCAACCCCATAGAAAATCTTTGGTGGGAGTTGAAAGTCCGTGTTGCCCAGCGACAGCCCCAAAACATCACTGCTCTAGAGGAGATCTGCATGGAGGAATGGGCCAAAATACCAGCAACAGTGTGTGAAAACCTTGTGAAGACTTACAGAAAACGTTTGACCTGTGTCATTGCCAACAAAGGGTATATAACAAAGTATTGAAAAACATTTGTTATTGACCAAATACTTATTTTCCACCATAATTTGCAAATCAATTCATTAAAAAATCCTACAATGTGATTTTCTGGATTTTTTTTCTCGCATTTTGTCTGTCATAGTTGACGTGTACCTATGATGAAAATTACAGGCCTCTCTCATCTTTTTAAGTGGGAGAACTTGCACAATTGGTGGCTGACTAAATATTTTTTTCCCCCACTGTATATATATATATTTTTGTATTTTACCCCCTTTTTCTCCCCAATTTTGTGGTATCCAATTGGTAGTTACAGTCTTGTCCCATCTCTGTGACTCCCGTACGGACACGGGAGAGGCGAAGGTCGAGAGTCGTGCGTCCTCCGAAACACAACCCAACCGCACTGCTTCTTGACACAGTGCCTGCTCTACCCGGAAGCCAGCCGCACCAATGTGCCGGAGGAAACACTGTACACCTGGCGACTGAGTCAGCGTGCACTGCGCCCAACCCACCACAGGAGTCGCTAGTTCATGATGGGACAAGGACATCCCTGCCGGCCAAACCCTTCCCTACCCTGGACGGCGCTGGGCCAATTGTGCGCCGCCCCATGGGTCTCCCGGTCGCGTCCGGCTGCGACAGAGCCTCGAATCGAACCAGGATCTCTAGTGGCACAGCTAGCACTGCGATGCAGTGCCTTAGACCACTGCGCCACTCGGGAGGCCCCATCCATGTATACGGATAAGATAGTCTGGCTAGCTACATTTTCAGATATTACACGTTTCTAATTTTGTCAGACAGTCGTTTTCATTGCAAGTTAAAGCGTACTGTTAGCTTGTATGATCTATGTAGTAATATTATTCGTATCTCAGAGCCATTTGCATTGCTAGTTATAGCCTAATGTTAGATAGCTAGCTAACATTGAACCTAGCTAGTTGGTTAGCTTTAGCTACCTGTAGATTCATGCAGGGTAGTAATGGTATGAGTTCGGATTATGGTTCATTGCTTAGCTAGCTAGCTAGCTACATGTCTAAAAAAAGACTCCACTATGCAAGTAACAATTTCACTGTAATGTTTACACCTTCTAACAAGCTAGAAACTGACCGAAAACATTGTTTAGAAAGTTGCTTTTAGTTGCCTGGTTTGCTAGATTGACATATACTCAATACATTTTTAAACAGATGGGTTTATTGGTGTTAAAATGCACCAGTTATACTATTTTGGACCACAAGGCTGCTGATGTGTTGCAGCCTGTTGTTTTTGTTTTATACTTGTTCATAACGACAAGTTTGATGTCGGACGACAATAGAATGTTCATGATGTCACTGCGACAACTGTATACAGACATTTCGCTAGACGTATTATAAACCAGCCGTTAGTCTTGAAATCTTTGGTTGTACACTACCGTATTCACTGTTTAGCACATGGCCTCACATGTGAATCCTTAAAGAGATGGGTGGGGCTAAGGCTTAAGAGGGTGTGAACGATGCTGAATGGGTGTAGACAAAGAAGAGCTCTCCAGTAGGTACCAAAACATTCAAGGGCCATTTTCTCAAACGTTGGGTTACAAGTTCATCAACTTTGAAAGCAGAATTACTTTCCCATTTGTTCCTCAACTGTAGTGTATGATATACCATTTTGTAGCTCTGAGTCTCTACTTTTATCCAATGTAAAAAAAACCATTTCAATTTTTGTGGTCGGTCACATTTGAGCAATTTGAGCAACATTTGCATATTCTGTAAAACAAAAATATACATTATACCTTTATATAATGTGCAGCTTTATTCCAAGTCTGTATTAGTACTAACAAGTTCATTTACCAAAAACAAGCTCATTTTACTGACCAAGAAATTATTCAATTCACTTCAAAAAGTGATCTTGAGAGATATTGACAAAAAACATGGCTTAGTTTTCTGTTTGTGAACATTCCAAATGAAAAATGTGGTATGATTAATCTAACCTGTTTATTTTTTTATTTTTTTTTATTTAACCTTTATTTAACCAGGTAAGCCAGTTGAGAACAAGTTCTCATTTACAACTGCTACCTGGCCAAGATAAAGCAAAGCAGTGCGATAAAAACAACAACACAGAGTTACATATGGGGTAAAACAAAACAGAAAGTCAATAACACAATAATAAATATATATACAGTGTGTGCAAATGTAGTAAGTTATGGAGGTAAGGCAATAAATAGGCCACAGTGCAAAATAATTACAATTTAGTATTGACACTGGAGTGATAGATGTGCAGAAGATGATGTGCAAATAGAGATTCTGGGGTGCAAATGAGCAAAATAAATAACAATATGGGGATGAGGTAGTTGGGTGGGATAATTACAGATGGGCTGTGTACAGGTGCAGTGATCGGTAAGGTGCTCTGACAACTGATGCTTAAAGTTAGTGAGGGAGATAAGAGTTACCACCATCCTATCATTATTTACCACTACCTAACTACTGCAGGCCTCTGGAAGGCCTCTGGAAGGCCTCTGGAAGTGACTAGAAGTGACTGGAAGTGACTCGGTAAGGTGCTCTGACAACTGATGCTTAAAGTTAGTGAGGGAGATAACAGTCTCCAGCTTCAGAGATTTTTCCAGTTCGTTCCAGTCATTGGCAGCAGAGAACTGGAAGGAATGGCAGCCAAAGGAGGTGTTGGCTTTGGGGATGACCAGTGAGATATACCTGCTGGACCGCAGACTACGGGTGGGTGTTGCTATGGTGACCAATGAGCTAAGATAAGGCAGGGATTTGCCTAGCAGTGATTTATAGATGGCCTGGAGCCAGTGGGTTTGGCGACGAACATGTAGTGAGGACCAGCCAACGAGAGCGTACAGGTCAAAATGGTGGGTAGTGTATGGGGCTTTGGAGACAAAACGGATGGCACTGTGATAGACTACATCCAATTTTCTGAGTAGAGTGTTGGAAGCTATTTTGTAATGACATCGCCGAAGTCAAGGATCGGTAGGATAGCCAGTTTTACGAGGGCATGTTTGGCAGCATGAGTGAAGGAGGCTTTGTTTACGAAATAGGAAGCCGATTCTAGATTTAACTTTGGATTGGAGATGCTTAATGTGAGTCTGGAAGGCGAGTTTACGGTCTAACCAGACACCTAGGTATTTGTAGTTGTCCACATACTCTAGGTCAGACCCGTCGAGAGTAGTGATTCAAGTCGGGCGGGCGGGTGCAAGCAGCATTCGATTGAAGAGCATGCATTTAGTTTTACTAGCGTTTAAGAGCAGTTGGAGGCCACGGAAGGAGTGTTGTATGGCATTGAAGCTCGTTTGGAGGTTTGTTAACAGTGTCCAATGAAGGGCCAGATGTATACAAAATGGTGTCGTC
Source organism: Coregonus clupeaformis (assembly GCF_020615455.1). Classification (NCBI taxonomy): domain Eukaryota; kingdom Metazoa; phylum Chordata; class Actinopteri; order Salmoniformes; family Salmonidae; genus Coregonus; species Coregonus clupeaformis. The sequence continues at coordinate 52,351,557 of NC_059198.1, read as the reverse complement.
TGCGTAGAGGTGGATCTGCGAGTCACCAGCAGCAAGAGCGACGTCATTGATATACACAGAGAATAGAGTCGGCCCAAGAATTGAACCCTGTGGCACCCCCATAGAGACTGCCATAGGTCCAGACAACAGGCCAATAACAGACGACAGTCTGCCAATTAATGAAGCGGTGATTGACAGAGTCAAAAGCCTTGGCCAGGTCGATGAAGACGGCTGCGCAGTACTGTCTTTTATCGATCGGGGTTATAATATCATTTAGGACCTTGAGCGTGGCTGAAGTGCACCCATGACCAGCTCGGAAACCAGATTGCGTAGCGGAGAAGGTACGGTGGTATTCGAAATGGTCGGTGATCTGTTTGTTAACTTGGCTTTCAAATACTTTCGAAAGGCAGGGCAGGATGGATATGGGTCTGTAACAGTTTGGATCCAGAAGATCTGCAGAGAAGAATGGGAGAATCTCCCCAAATTCAAGTGTGCCAAGCTTGTAGCGTCATACCCAAGAAGACACGAGGCTGTAATCGCTGCCAAAGGTGCTTCAACAAAGTACTGAGTAAAAGGTCTGAATACTTATGTAAATGTAATATTTCTGTTTGACATTTTTTATACATTTTTCAAAAAATTCTAAAAACGTGTTTTTCCTTAGGGGTATTGGGGTATTGTGTGTACACTGATGAGGGGGGAAAACAATTTAATCAATTTTAGAATAAGGCTGTAACGTAACAAAATGGGGAAAAAGTCAAGGGGTCTGAATACTTTCAGAATGCACTGTACGTGGTATAGACATATATGGTAACCCTAACCCTCACCCTAACCCTCACCCTAACCCTCACCCTAACCCTCACCCTAACCCTAACACTGTACATGGTATAGAAAAGTCCAACGTTAGGCAGGTACATGGGGTGCTACATCTCTGCAGTTGATCTTCATAACCCTTCATATGCTCTAAACCTTCCTAACCCTTCATAACCCTTCATATGCTCTAAACCTTCCTAACCCTTCATAACCCTTCCTAACCAATCTGCAGATGATCTGTCTATCTGGTCTAAATCCCTGATACAGGTCCCGAGGGTGGTACTTGTTATTGTGTCTCCAGAGAAACCTAGATTCAAATAAAGGTCCTATCTATAAATTACAAATTAGGAGTTTTGGGCAGGGGTCTAAACAAATTTTAAGACCATATTGATACAGAAACACTAAACAATGATTTAGATTTTTTAAGAGCAAGTTGAATGACAAAGTCATAACATAATTGAAGAATTTAATAAACCACCTTTAGGCTGTGATCAAAAATATGCCTCCGGGGTGAAAATGACCCCAGTCGGTAGTTTTAGGGGTAAAGGTGTTCTGCAGTAAAGAGCCCATTATGAAAGCAGGGAACTTCATGCCTATTCTGTCTGCTCTGGAAAACAGGTGGCCTAAGAACAGACAGGCCTGTCAACTTGGCGCTATGGCAACAAACAACTTCTGCAATCAGGGGCGTGTAATTGCCCCTCCGGACAGATATATTTGCATTGACAGCCAAACACACAGGGGTGTCACTGAGCAAACTCTAAAACATATCACTGTCAAATTAGTCTCACGGTAGGACTATAAAATATCACTCACTGTAAGACTATAGCCTACTGTACTGCTGTATGAGAAGGCAAAGGCAAAACCAAAGCAAAGAACTATGAATGAGCTTTGATGAATGATATCACAGCTACATGACTGCTTTATTGTAAGATAGAGGAAGTCTAGTTCCTCCTTTAATGCAGAATCATTCAGTGGTCATACTTAGTATATTTACAACATTTCACTAAGAGCACTATTACAACCTTCTCTTTTTAGAAACAGGACTGAGTGTTGCTGGGCAACAGCTGATTGACAGGTCCAGGGTGTAGTGAGGACAGGGAGTGTGTGGTGAGCGGAGCTTGGTGACCTCAAACAGGATATGACCCGGCTGCCTGCAAACATCATTAATTAACTATCCCCACCCTTTATTAAAACCTGCTCAGTCCAGGTACCAGGCCTGAGTCCCAAATAGCACCCTACTCCCTACATAATGCACTACTATTGACCAGCGCCCCTGGGCCCTCTACCCCAACCCCAACCCTCTATGGGCCCTGGTCATTAGTAGTGCCTTATGTAGGGGGGAGGGTGCCATTTGGGACGGAGATCTAATCTCGGGTTAAGGCCTGACTCATTTAAAACAAACACGAATGCCACTACAGTGTTCAACTCAACTTAAACAAAAGGGTGGGTGCTAACAGTGATTTCACTGGCAACTCTCCAGTGCTTCTGAAGGCCAAACCAGGACGCATGTCACCTATCATCACTGCTACTACTAAATGTGGAGTCAGATAAAGGTGGAGTCAGGTAAAGGTGGAGTCAGGTAAAGGTGGAGTCAGGTAAAGGTGGAGTCAGATAAAGGTGGAGTCAGGTAAAGGTGGAGTCAAGTAAAGGTGGAGTCAGGTAAAGGTGGAGTCAGATAAAGGTGGAGTCAGGTAAAGGTGGAGTCAGATAAAGGTGGAGTCAGATAAAGGTGGAGTCAGGTAAAGGTGGAGTCAGATAAAGGTGGAGTCAGATAAAGGTGGAGTCAGATAAAGGTGGAGTCAGGTAAAGGTGGAGTCAGGTAAAGGTGGAGTCAGGTAAAGGTGGAGTCAGGTAAAGGTGGAGTCAGATAAAGGTGGAGTCAGGTAAAGGTGGAGTCAGATAAAGGTGGAGTCAGGTAAAGGTGGAGTCAGGTAAAGGTGGAGTCAGGTAAAATTGTAATGCAGGGTTTATCCAGCAAACACACTGATCACATGACTCATCATCATCATCATCATCATCATCATCATGTCAACTGAAGGTGAACATTCCAAATGAAAAATGTGGTATGATTAATCTAACCTGTTTTTTATTTTTTATTTTATTTATTTAACCAGGTAAGCCAGTTGAGAACAAGTTCTCATTTACAACTGCGACCTGGCCAAGATAAAGCAAAGCAGTGTGATAAAAACAACAACACAGAGTTACATATGGGGTAAAACAAAACATAAAGTCAAAAATACAATAATAAATCTATATACAGTGTGTGCAAATGTAGCAAGTTATGGAGGTAAGGCAATAAATAGGCCACAGTGCTAAATAATTACAATTTAGTATTAACACTGGAGTGATAGATGTGCAGAAGATGATGTGCAAATAGAGATTCTGGGGTGCAAATGAGCAAAATAAATAACAATATGGGGATGAGGTAGTTGGGTGGGCTAATTACAGATGGGCTGTGTACAGGTGCAGTGATCGGTAAGGTGCTCTGACAACTGATGCTTAAAGTTAGTGAGGGAGATAAGAGTTACCACCATCCTATCATTATTTACCACTACCTAACCACTGCAGGCCTCTGGAAGTGACTAGAAGTGATTACAAGTGACTGAGTCAACACTGTTCTGCTGGCAGACTGGCATATGAAGGACAACTCCTTAAGGAAATAAAAGGGTGCTGTTTGTATGACTGTTGACTGTATCAAAACGATTCCATTATATAGCAGCACCAGACTAGAGGTCCAATGTGATGGAACCAGAAGAAATATCTGGCGTACAGTGACTTTGTCCAGTTCCAACTGCTAGTTCAGCTGATGACTACATCTGGTCCTACCAGGATTCCAGCTTCTCCTCAGACAAACAGAGAGTGAACAAGTTCAGTAACTAACCTCCACCCACCAAGAGTTTGGTTCCACATTAAAGAGCAGTGAGTCCAGTAACTAACCTCCACCCACCAAGAGTTTGGTTCCATATTAAAGAGCAGTGAGTTCAGTAACTAACCTCCACCCACCAAGAGTTTGGTTCCACATTAAAGAGCAGTGAGTCCAGTAACTAACCTCCACCCACCAAGAGTTTGGTTCCACATTAAAGAGCAGTGAGTCCAGTAACTAAACTCCACCCACCAAGAGTTTGGTTCCACATTAAAGAGCAGTGAGTCCAGTAACTAACCTCCACCCACCAAGAGTTTGGTTCCACATTAAAGAGCAGTGAGTCCAGTAACTAACCTCCACCCACCAAGAGTTTGGTTCCACATTAAAGAGCAGTGAGTCCAGTAACTAACCTCCACCCACCAAGAGTTTGGTTCCACATTAAAGAGCAGTGAGTCCAGTAACTAACCTCCACCCACCAAGAGTTTGGTTCCACATTAAAGAGCAGTGAGTCCAGTAACTAACCTCCACCCACCAAGAGTTTGGTTCCACATTAAAGGGCAGTGAGTCCAGTAACTAACCTCCACCCACCAAGAGTTTGGTTCCACATTAAAGAGCAGTGAGTCCAGTAACTAACCTCCACCCACCAAGAGTTTGGTTCCACATTAAAGAGCAGTGAGTCCAGTAACTAACCTCCACCCACCAATAGTTTAGTTCCACATTAAAGAGCAGTGAGTCCAGTAACTAACCTCCACCCACCAAGAGTTTAGTTCCACATGAGAAGCAACAACTGCAATACTTAAAAGTCATGATCAGGCTTATTAAAATAGCACAGATGGAGCTCTCACTTCCTAACCCTTCCTAAACCTTCATATGCTCTAACCCTTCCTAACCCTTCCTAACCCTTCCTAACCCCTCCTAACCCCTCCTAACCCTTCCTAACCCTTCCTAGCCCCTCCTAACCCTTCCTAACCCTTCCTAACCCCCCTAACCCCTCCTAACTCCTCCTAACCCCTCCTAACTCCTCCCAACCCCTCCTAACCCTTCCTAACCCTTCCTAACCCTTCCTAACCCCTCCTAACCCCCTCCTACCCCCTCCTAACTCCTCCTAACCCCTCCCTAACCCTTCCTAACCCTTCATATGCTCTAACCCTTCCTAACCCTTCCTAACCCATCCTTTTTTAAAATTTATTTTTATTTAACTAGGCAAGTCAGTTAAGAACAAATTCTTATCTACAATGACGGCCTACACCGGCCAAACCCGGACGACGCTGGGCCAATTGTGCGCCGCCCTATGGGACTCCCAATCACGGCCGGTTGTGATACAGCCTGGAATCGAACCAGGGGGTCTGTAGTGATGCCTCAAGTACTGATATGCAGTGCCTTAGACCACTGCACCACTCGGGAGCCCTTCCTAACCCTTCCTAACCCCTCCTAACCATTCCTAACCCTTCCTAACCCTACCTAACCCCTCCTAACCCTTCCTAACCCTTCCTTACCCTTCCTAACCCTTCCTAACCCCTCCTAACCCCTCCTAACCCCTCCTAACCCTTCCTAACCCCTCCTAACCCCTCCTAACCCCTCCTAACCCTTCCTAACCCTTCCTAACCCTTCCTAACCCTTCCTAACCCTTCCTAACCCCTCTTAACACTTCCTAACCCTTCCTAACCCTTCCTAACCCCTCCTAACCCTTCCTATCCCTTCCTAACCCTTCCTAACCCCTCCTAACCCTTCCTAACCCTTCCTAACCCTTCCTAACCCCCCATGTCATGGCCTACTGTTGATACGGTCCTGTCAGGAAAGACTGGTTCCACATCTATTAAGCACTATTATTATCAGACAATGGTCAAAGAGCACACACCTTACTAAGTACATAGAACTACCTCATAATGTGATATCACAAATAAAGCTTTATGTGCCAGTTCACAGAGAATGAAATCGACAAGAACTGTAATGATACCTGTAACAACACTGACTGAAAGAGCAAAATATCAACCTTATCAATCTCAATATGAAAACGGACTGATTTAACAGTAATAAAATAGTAACACCGCCATAGGTGAAATTACTACCCTACTGAATGAATCTTACCTATGGCAGGTGAGTGATCCAGAATAGTCCAGGTGTGAGAGAAGCAGTGATACCTCCAGTGGTCTGGTCTGGATATAACTCTGGTTGAGAACTAAACTTTCCACTCCTCTCTCTCCCTCTGTGTGGCGGCGTCGGTCAGGTAGGGTGTGTTTATGTCTGTTCTCTCCACCCACTATTCTGAACAAACCTACTCGCCCTCCCTCCCTCCCTCCCTCCCTCCCTCCCTCACTGCCTCCCCCCTCCCTCCTCCCTCACTCCCTCCCTCCCTCCCTCCCTCCCTCCCTCCCTCCCTCCCTCCCTCCCTCGTTACCTACCTACTCTCCTCCCACCTACCACATACGCTCTCTCTATCCCTCCCTCCCTCCCTCCCTCCCTCCCTCCCTCCCTCCCTCCCTCCCTCCCTCCCTCCCTCCCTCCCTACAGTACCTACCTCTCCCTCACTTTCTCCCTCCCTCCCTCCCTCCCAACCTCTAGCTCTCCCTCCTTCTACCTCCCTCTCGCTCTCTCTGTCTCTCTCTTTCCCTCTCCCTGCGTCGCTGTCACTCCCTTTACCAACAATACCACTACAATACCTGCTGTAGCCACCACCAGCCCAGCCTTCAGCCTAACCACTAGCCTGTTGACTACACTTCCCAGCCTTCAGCCTAACCACCAGCCTGTTGACTACACTTCCCAGCCTTCAGCCTAACCACTAGCCTGTTGACTACACCTCCCAGACTTCAGCCTAACCACCAGCCTGTTGACTACACTTCCCAGCCTTCAGCCTAACCACCAGCCTGTTGACTACACTTCCCAGCCTTCAGCCTAAACACCAGCCTGTTGACTACACTTCCCAGCTTTCAGCCTAACCACCAGCCTGTTGACTACACCTCCCAGCCTTCAGCCTAACCACTAGCCTGTTGACTACACTTCCCAGCCTTCAGCCTAACCACCAGCCTGTTGACTACACTTCCCAGCCTTCAGCCTAACCACCAGCCTGTTGACTACACTTCCCAGCCTTCAGCCTAACCACCAGCCTGTTGACTACACTTCCCAGCCTTCAGCCTAAACACCAGCCTGTTGACTACACTTCCCAGCCTTCAGCCTAACCACCAGCGTGTTGACTACACTTCCCAGCCTTCAGCCTAAACACCAGCCTGTTGACTACACTTCCCAGCCTTCAGCCTAACCACCAGCCTGTTGACTACACTTCCCAGCCTTCAGCCTAACCACCAGCCTGTTGACTACACTTCCCAGCCTTCAGCCTAACCACCAGCCTGTTGACTACACTTCCCAGCCTTCAGCCTAACCACCAGCCTGTTGACTACACTTCCCAGCCTTCAGCCTAACCACCAGCCTGTTGACTACACTTCCCAGCCTTCAGCCTAACCACCAGCCTGTTGACTACACCTCCCAGCCTTCAGCCTAACCACCAGCCTGTTGACTACACCTCCCAGCCTTCAGCCTAACCACCAGCCTGTTGACTACACTTCCCAGCCTTCAGCCTAAACACCAGCCTGTTGACTACACTTCCCAGCCTTCAGCCTAACCACTAGCCTGTTGACTACACTTCCCAGCTTTCAGCCTAAACACCAGCCTGTTGACTACACTTCCCAGCCTTCAGCCTAAACACCAGCCTGTTGACTACACTTCCCAGCCTTCAGCCTAACCACTAGCCTGTTGACTACACTTCCCAGCCTTCAGCCTAAACACCAGCCTGTTGACTACACTTCCCAGCCTTCAGCCTAACCACCAGCCTGTTGACTACACTTCCCAGCCTTCAGCCTAACCACCAGCCTGTTGACTACACTTCCCAGCCTTCAGCCTAACCACCAGCCTGTTGACTACACCTCCCAGCCTTCAGCCTAACCACCAGCCTGTTGACTACACTTCCCAGCCTTCAGCCTAAACACCAGCCTGTTGACTACACTTCCCAGCCTTCAGCCTAACCACTAGCCTGTTGACTACACTTCCCAGCTTTCAGCCTAAACACCAGCCTGTTGACTACACTTCCCAGCCTTCAGCCTAAACACCAGCCTGTTGACTACACTTCCCAGCCTTCAGCCTAACCACTAGCCTGTTGACTACACTTCCCAGCCTTCAGCCTAAACACCAGCCTGTTGACTACACTTCCCAGCCTTCAGCCTAACCACCAGCCTGTTGACTACACTTCCCAGCCTTCAGCCTAACCACCAGCCTGTTGACTACACTTCCCAGCCTTCAGCCTAAACACCAGCCTGTTGACTACACTTCCCAGCCTTCAGCCTAACCACCAGCCTGTTGACTACACTTCCCAGCCTTCAGCCTAACCACCAGCCTGTTGACTACACTTCCCAGCCTTCAGCCTAACCACCTGTTGACTACACTTCCCAGCCTTCAGCCTAACCACCTGTTGACTACACTTCCCAGCCTTCAGCCTAACCACCAGTTGACTACACTTCCCAAGTTCCCTATTAAAGGATATTTTTCACAAACAGACACTCCTAAAACAGTAGTGTGGATTCATGGATCTATACATCCTTCAATAGGACATGGACAAAATTATCCAAAATGGGCTATTGTGTAATACTGTGACTATGCTGCTCTCTGATCACGGCAAACCAAAGTAGGCCTACAGACAATTCCATTTCTAGAAACTCCTTTGCTGTCGTTGTATTAAACTTATGAGGGTTGCTATTAGTGGCAACACAGACTCAAGGACTATTTTATTTGTTTATAAAAGAATGTGCTTTATTTTACGAGATTCAGTAATTACAATACCTCGCTCTGGATAAGAGCGTCTGCTAAATGACGTAAATGTAAATGTAAATACCTGTTTATTTAAAACGTAGTAGTTGTTGGGCGCGCCTCCCATCTCATAATATCACAATGTTGTCAATGCATTGGTTAGTTCCCTTTCCGATTAATTAGGCCTATTCTATTCATTGGTTATTGCTATTGCTTATTTAGTCACTGTAGCAATTGTCGGGAATGTTTATGGGGTCGAATTCTGTATATGTTATTTGCTTTGTGTAAACTAGGATCTGTTCATGTACACACGTCGGATGTGGCAGGGCTTGCAAACTATTACAGACTACAAAGGGAAGCACAGCCGTGAGCTGCCCAGTGACACAAGCCTACCAGACGAGCTAAATTACTTCTATGCTCACTTCGAGGCAAGCAACACTGAAGCATGCATGAGAGCATCAGCTGTTCTGGACGACTGTGTGATCACGCTCTCCGTAGCCGATGTGAGTAAGACCTTTAAACAGGTCAACATTCACAAGGCCGCAGGGCCAGACGGATTACCAGGATGTGTACTCTGAGCAACTGGCAAGTGTCTTCACTGACATTTTCAACCTCTCCCTGTCTGAGTCTGTAATACCAACATATTTCAAGCAGACCACCATAGTCCTTGTGCCCAAGAACACTAAGGTAACCTGCCTAAATGACTACCGGCCTGTTGCACTCACGTCTGTAGCCATGAAGTGCTTTGAAAGGCTGGTCATGGCTCACATCAACACCATTATCCCAGAAACCCTAGACCCACTCCAATTTGCATACCGCCCCAACAGATCCACAGATGATGCAATCTCTATTGCACTCCAAACTGCCCTTTCCCACCTGGACGGCAGGTAGCTTAGTGGGTAAGAGCGTTGTGCCAGTAACCGAAAGGTCGCTGGTTCTAATCCCCGAGCCGACTAGGTGAAAAATCTGTCGATGTGCCCTTAAGCAAGGCACTTAACCCTAATTGCTCCTGTAAGTCGCTCTGGATAAGAGCGTCTGCTAAATGACGTAAATGTAATGGACAAAAGGAACACCTACTTGAGAATGCTATTCATTGACTACAGCTCAGCGTTCAACACCATGGTGCACTCAAAGCTCATCACTAAGCTAAGGACCTTGGGACTAAACACCTCCCTCTGCAACTGGATCCTGGACTTCCTGACGGGCCGCCCCTAGGTGGTAAGGGTAGGTAACAACACATCTGCCAAGCTGATCCTCAAAACGGGGGCCCTTCAGGGGTGCGTGCTCAGTCCCCTCCTGTACTCCCTGTTCTCTGGAAGGTGGTCAGTGACTCCGCTGTCCTGGCGTCGTGGGGGAGCTTGTTCCACCATTGGGGTGCCAGAGCAGCAATGACTGCATGGCCAGGCACGACTCCAACACCATCATTAAGTGCAGACGACACAACAGTGGTAGGCCTGATCACCGACAACGATGAGACAGCCTATAGGGAGGAGATCAGAGACCTGGCCGTGTGGTGCCAGGATAACAACCTCTCCCTCAACGTGACCAAGACAAAGGAGATGATTGTGGACTACAGGAAAAAGAGGACCAAGCACGCTCCCATTCTCATCGACGGGGCTGTAGTGGAGCAGGTTGAGAGCTTCAAGTTCCTTGGTGTCCACATCACCAACAAACTATCATGGTCCAAACACACCAAGACAGCCGTGAAGAGGGCACGACAAAGCCCATTCCCTGTGTCAGAGGAAGGTCCTCAAAATCTCCAGCCACCCTAGTCATAGACTGTTCTCTCTTCTACCGCACGGCAAGCGGTACCAGAGCACCAAGTCTAGGTCCAAAATGCTACTCTGTTTATTATCTATGCATAGTCACTTTAATAACTCTACCTACATGTACATATTACCTCAATTACCTCGACTAACCGGTGCCTCCATACATTGACTCAGTATCGGTACCCCTGTATATTTACATTTACATCATTTAGCAGACGCTCTTATCCAGAGCGATTTACAAATTGGTGCATTCAACTTATGATAGCAAGTGGGACAACCACTTTTTTCTTCTTTTTTAATGGGGGGGTGGGGGAGGGGGTAGGGGGGTGGGTAGAAGGATTACTTTATACTATTCCAGTTATTCTTTAAAGAGGTAGGGTTTCAAGTGTCTCCGGAAGGTGGTCAGTGACTCCGCTGTCCTGGCGTCGTGGGGGAGCTTGTTCCACCATTGGGGTGCCAGAGCAGCAAATAGCTTTGACTGGGCTGAGCGGGAACTATGCTTCCGTAGAGGTAGGGGAGCTAGCAGGCCAGAGGTGGATGAACGTAGTGCCCTCGTTTGGGTGTAGGGTCTGATCAGAGCCTGAAGGTAAGGAGGTGCCGTTCCCCTCACAGCTCCGTAGGCAAGCACCATGGTCTTGTAGTAGATGCGAGCCTCAACTGGAAGCCAGTGGAGTGTGCGGAGGAGCAGGGTGACATGAGAGAACTTGGGAAGGTTGAACACCAGACGGGCTGCAGCGTTCTGAGAGTCACCAGCAGCAAGAGCTACATCATTGATATACACAGAGAAAAGAGTCGGCCCAAGAATTGAACCATGTGGCACCTTCATAGAGACTGCCATAGGTCCAGACAACAGGCCCTCCGATTTGACACATTGAACTCTATCTGAGAAGTAGTTGGTGAACCAGGCGAGGCAGTCATTTGAGAAACCAAGGCTATTTAATCTGCCAATAATGAAGCAGTGATTGACAGAGTCAAAAGCCTTGGCCAGGTCGATGAAGACGGCTGCACAGTACTGTCTTTTATTGATCGCGGTTATAATATCGTTTAGGACCTTGAGCGTGGCTGAGGTGCACCCATGACCAGCTCGGAAACCAGATTGCGTAGCGGAGAAGGTACGGTGGGATTCGAAATGGTCGGTGATCTGTTTGTTAACTTGGCTTTCAAATACTTTCGAAAGGCAGGGCAGGATGGATATAGGTCTGTAACAGTTTGGATCCAGAAGATCTGCAGAGAAGAATGGGAGAAACTCCCCAAATTCAAGTGTGCCAAGCTTGTAGCGTCATACCCAAGAAGACACGAGGCTGTAATCGCTGCCAAAGGTGCTTCAACAAAGTACTGAGTAAAAGGTCTGAATACTTATGTAAATGTAATATTTCTGTTTGACATTTGTTATACATTTTTCAAAAAATTCTAAAAACGTGTTTTTCCTTAGGGGTATTGGGGTATTGTGTGTAGATTAATGAGTGGGAAAACAATTTAATCAATTTTAGAATAAGGCTGTAACGTAACAAAATGGGGAAAAAGTCAAGGGGTCTGAATACTTTCAGAATGCACTGTACGTGATATAGACATATATGGTAACCCTAACCCTTACCCTAACCCTCACCCTAACCCTCACCCTAACCCTCACCCTAACCCTAACACTGTACATGGTATAGAAAAGTCCAACGTTAGGCAGGTACATGGGGTGCTACATCTCTGCAGTTGATCTTCATAACCCTTCATATGCTCTAAACCAGGGGTGTCAAACGTACGGCCCGCGGGCCGGATCAGGCCCGCAAACGGGTTTAATCCGGCCCGCGAGATGATTAAAAAAAAAAAAAAAAAAAAAAACTTTTTTTTCAAGTATAAAAATGCTCTGCAATTTTTCAATAAAATAAACTGCTGTTCCAATTGCGTCCACTGGATGGCGCAATAGCAATTGTGTTAAGCAAGCAAACTGTTTATACCGGGGCAGAGCAAGTAGGTCAAGCACGTGCAGCCAATGAGCTACTTTGTTTTGCCCGCGATATTTATCACGGCTTCTACTTTTAACATTATGTGCTTTGGCACCCTCATTGCCCCAATATGTCTCTGTCAAAAAAGAGAAAAGTGGACGCAGAGTGCAGAGTGTTCCAAGAAAAATTGTCATCCTATTTAATCACGGAATTGAATGGGAAAGCTGTATGTTTGGTGTGTTCAGAGCATGTTGCAGTGCTGAAAGAATATAACCTTCGTCGCCACTATGTGAGTCTTCATGCTGACAAATATGACAACTTTCAAGGACAGCGGAGATGAGAGAAGGTGAATGAACTGTTGGCGGGTCTGAAGAAACAGCAGTCTGTGTTTACTCACAGCCGAGACATCAGTGACGCTGCAGTGAAAGCTAGCTACCTCATTGCTAATGAAATCGCAGTGGCTTCAAAACCATTTAGTGAGGGGTGAATTTGTAAAAACATGCATGATGAAGGCAGCAGAGATTGTGTGCCCTGAAAGCGGCAGGCTTTTGCAAATATCAGCCTGACAAGAAACACAGTTGCAGACAGGATTTCCGATCTTTCAGTGGAATTGGACAGCCAGTTGAAGCAAAAGTAAAGTCATTTATTGCGTTTTCGGTTGCAATTGATGAAAGCACGGACATTACAGATGTTGCACAACTGGCCATTTTTTTCATCCGCGGAGTTGATGACACATTGACCGTCACCGAGGAGTTCGTGGAGTTGGTGCCGATGACAGATACAACGACAGCAGCTGATATTTTTACCGCACTCGTCGGCGCGCTGGACAGGGCCGGAGTGGACTGGTCCCGCGCTGTCAGCCTGGCTACAGATGGTGCGCCCTCAATGATCGGGAAAAAAGCAGGCGTTGTGACAAAGTTCAGAGAGAAAGTGCAATCTGCAAATGGAGGACGTGATTTTTTGACTTTTCACTGTATTTTGCACCAGGAGGCTTTGTGTTGCAAGTCATTAAAGATGGATAACGTCATGAAGGTGGTCATCCAAACTGTTAATTTCATCCCATCCAGAAGCCTGAATCACCGTCAGTTTGACAGCCTTCTCAGAGAGAAAGACCACATCTATGGCCTGCCATACCACACTGAGGTAAGATGGATAAGCCGAGGTGCTGTGCTGAGGCGTTTCTTTGATTTACGAGAAGAAATTGAACAGTTCATGGAAGAAAAGGGCAAACCAGTGTTAGAATTTCATTCCGCAGAATGGATGCAGGACCTTGCATTTATGGTGGATGTTACAGAGCACCTGAATAACTTGAACAAACAGCTGCAAGGGCGCAACAAAGTTGTCACGCAGTATTATGACAGCATACGTTCTTTCAAGTTGAAGCTGTCATTGTGGGAGACGCAACTTGACGGTGGTGATGCAGCTCACTTCCCCTGTCTGAAAAATGTGTGCGCGACCCAACATGTGGCAGACATGAAGCGGTTCAAAGATAAAATAACGGGACTGTTACGGGAGTTTGAGCAACGCTTTCAGATTTATGTTTATATGTTTTTATGTTGATGTGCTATTGTTTTTAATTGATTTTATTTTATTTGTATATTTAACCTATTCTTGACTCTGTGGTTCTTGCACTTGTTTGGGGAACAGGATTTCATTATTTTTATCTACATTTCTGCCTGAGAAATGACACCCTGATATAGTTCTGTGATCTGTGATATACTTCTGTGAATCACTGAGGCATTGTGTGTTTGTGTGTTCTTTGTCCTCAGAACTTTCAAATAACTTGAGGTGTTTTATGATTAATAGTGATGTTGTGCTTTTGGACACTGTCCTCAGGCTCCAGCTTTATGTTTATATGTTTTTATGTTGATGTGCTATTGTTTTTAATTGATTTTATTTTATTTGTATATTTAACCTATTCTTGACTCTGTGGTTCTTGCACTTGTTTGGGGAACAGGATTTCATTATTTCTATCTACATTTCTGCCTGAGAAATGACACCCTGATATAGTTCTGTGATCTGTGAAACAGTTCTGTTAATCACTGAGGCATTGTGTGTTTGTGTGTTCTTTTTCTTTCGAATTTTCAAATAAACTTGACGTGTTTTATGATTAATAGTGATGTTGTGCGTGTACTATTTTGGACACACTGTCCTCAGGCTCCAGCTTTATGTTGTATGTTGATCATATTAAAACAAAGAAATCAATCTGAAGTTGTTGTTTTTAAGTTATATATACCATGATTTTTCCGGTCCGGCCCACTTGGGAATAGATTTTCCTCCATGTGGCCCCTGAGCTAAAATGAGTTTGACACCCCTGCTCTAAACCTTCCTAACCCTTCCTAAACCTTCCTAACCCTTCATAACCCTTCATATGCTCTAAACCTTCATAACCCTTCCTAACCAATCTGCAGATGATCTGTCTATCTGGTCTAAATCCCTGATACAGGTCCCGAGGGTGGTACTTGTTATTGTGTCTCCAGAGAAACCTAGATTCAAATAAAGGTCCTATCTATAAATTACTATAGGCAAATTAGGAGTTTTGGGCAGGGGTCTAAACAAATTTTAAGACCATATTGATACAGAAACACTAAACAATGATTTAGATTTTTTAAGAGCAAGTTGAATGACAAAGTCATAACATAATTGAAGAATTTAATAAACCACCTTTAGGCTGTGATCAAAAATATGCCTCCGGGGTGAAAATGACCCCAGTCGGTAGTTTTAGGGGTAAAGGTGTTCTGCAGTAAAGAGCCCATTATGAAAGCAGGGAACTTCATGCCTATTCTGTCTGCTCTGGAAAACAGGTGGCCTAAGAACAGACAGGCCTGTCAACTTGGCACTATGGCAACAAACAACTTCTGCAATCAGGGGCGTGTAATTGCCCCTCCGGACAGATATATTTGGGGGTAGAAGGATTACTTTATACTATTCCAGTTATTCTTTAAAGAGGTAGGGTTTCAAGTGTCTCCGGAAGGTGGTCAGTGACTCCGCTGTCCTGGCGTCGTGGGGGAGCTTGTTCCACCATTGGGGTGCCAGAGCAGCAAATAGCTTTGACTGGGCTGAGCGGGAACTGTGCTTCCGTAGAGGTAGGGGAGCTAGCAGGCCAGAGGTGGATGAACGTAGTGCCCTCGTTTGGGTGTAGGGTCTGATCAGAGCCTGAAGGTAAGGAGGTGCCGTTCCCCTCACAGCTCCGTAGGCAAGCACCATGGTCTTGTAGTAGATGCGAGCCTCAACTGGAAGCCAGTGGAGTGTGCGGAGGAGCGGGGTGACATGAGAGAACTTGGGAAGGTTGAACACCAGACGGGCTGCAGCGTTCTGGATAAGAGGAGGAGAAGGATTCAGCAGGGAGGAGAAGGTGGCAAAGAGCTTCCTAGGGTTAGAGGCAGAGGCTTGAATATTTAGAGTGGTAGAAAGTGGCTTTAGCAGCGGAAACAGAGGAAGAGAATGTAGAGAGGAGGGAGTGAAAAGATGACAGGTCCGCAGGGAGTCTAGTTTTCCTCCATTTCCGCTCGGCTGCCCGGAGCCCTCTTCTGTGAGCTCGCAATGAGTCGTCAAGCCACGGAGCAGGAGGGGAGGACCGAGCCGGCCGGGAGGATGGGGGACATAGAGAGTCAAAAGATGCAGAAAGGGAGGAGAGGAGGGTTGAGGAGGCAGAATCAGGAGATTGGAGGGATAAGGATTGAGCAGAGGGAAGAGATGATAGGATGGAAGAGGAGAGAGTAGCGGGAGAGAGAGAGCGAAGGTTGCGACGGCACATTACCATCTGAGTAGGGGCAGAGTGAGTAGTGTTGGAGGAGAGCGAGAGAGAAAAGGATACAAAGTAGTGGTCGGAGACTTGGAGGGGAGTTGCAGTGAGATTAGTAGAAGAACAGCATCTAGTAAAGATGAGGTCAAGCGTATTGCCTGCCTTGTGAGTAGGGGGAGACGGTGAGAGGGTGAGGTCAAAAGAGGAAAGGAGTGGAAAGAAGGAGGCAGAGAGAAATGAGTCAAATGCAGACGTAGGGAGGTTAAAGTCACCCAGAACTGTGAGGGGTGAGCCATCCTCAGGAAAGGAACTTATCAAAGCGTCAAGCTCATTGATGAACTCTCCAAGGGAACCTGGAGGGCGATAAATGACAAGGATGTTAAGCTTGAATGGGCTAGTGACTGTGACAGCATGGAATTCAAATGAGGAGATGAGGGGAAAGACTTGGGAGAGATGAGGATTCCTGTGCCACCGCCGCACTGACCAGAGGTAGCCTCGCTATTGTTATTTTTACTGCTGCTCTTTAATTTTTAATTTTCATAAATTTTTTACATAACACTTATTTTTCTTTAAACTGCATTGTTGGTTAAAGGCATGTAAGTAAGCATTTCACTGTAAGGTCTACACCTGTTGTATTCTGCGCATGTGACAAATACAATTTGATTTGATTATGTGTGCATTGGTATGGTTTCTCCGTATCCTAATTGGAGCACCAGGGTATAAAAGGCTGCTCTTTGCCATTCTCTGGGGGACTGTAGGTAACTAGGTAACTAGGGTAACTAAGTAACTAGAAGGTAACTAAGTTCTCTAATTCTCAGTCGTTTGACCTAGCAGGCCTAAAGGTTTATAGGCGTTTTGCCATTTGTAGCAGATTGGGTTGCTATTACAGTTTATTGTTTTGACGTTTTGTCATTTTTGTCATTTTTGTCCACGACTTACCTGAACAATATGTCTGGATCCATTCTCCTCCACTATTTTCACTGGACTGCACCTTATTTATTTTTTAGCTCTCTTGTGCTCAAACCCTCCTAAGTTAGACTGTCAGATCGCGTTTTATCTTAAGATATACAGAACATTTCGTTTCAAAGCAATTTCATAGGAAATAAAATGTGCCATGTGCATAATGTTTGCATACCTATGGCACCAGTTTAGCAAGTGTTCCCCCAGTGATGTCACAGAGCAAACCAACTTCTTTTCAGAATGTCTCTACGCCTGTACATAGCAAGTGGCGATCTCAATCAAATTATCTATAGGCTATGCGAAGTGCATGTCCCCTTCAAATTCATCTCAGTTGCACAGAGGTTACAAGATGGACAATGTTCGAAGAATTAGAGCAAGCAGTTTTCATAGATCATATACTTGGGCATCTCTTGCACTGGTAAATTAAGAAAATAATTAATAGCGCTTATATTTCATTTGACAGCTCTTTAAGTTTGCCATTCCAAAATCAATATGATTGCATGTTGATTGCATACTGAACAAAAATATAAACGCAACATGTGAAGTGTTGGTCCCAGGTTTCATGAGCTGAAATAAAAGATCCCAGAAATGTTCCATACACACAAAAAGCCTATTTCTCTCAAATGTTGTGCACAAATTTGTTTACATCTCTCTTAGTCAGCATTTTTATTTTGCCAAGATAATCCATCCACCTGACAGCTGTGGCATATCAAGAAGCTGATTAAAAGGCATGATCATTACACAGGTGCACCTTGTGCTGGGGACAATAAAAGGCCACTCTAAAATGTGCAGTTTTGTCACACAACACAATGCCACAGATGTCTCAATATTTGAGGAGTGTTCAATTGGCATGCTGACTGCAGCAATGTCCACCATAGTTGTTGCCAGAATATTGAATGTTCATTTCTCTACCATAAGCCACCGCCAACATTGTTTTAAAGAATTTGGCAGTGCGTCCAACCGGCCTCACAACCACAGACCACTTGTATGGCGTTGTGTGGGCGAGTGGTTTGCTGATGTCAAAGCTGTGAACAGAGTGCCTCCTGGTGGTGCACAGAGATACCATGATGAGATCCTGAGGCCCGTTGTCGTGCCATTCATCTCCAACCATCACCTCACGTTTCAGCATGAAAATGCACGGCCCCATGTTGCAAGGATCTGTACACAATTCCTGGAAGCTGAAAATGTCCCAGTTCTTCCATGGCCTGCATACTCACCAGACATGTCACACATTGAGCATATTTATGATAACGTTACAGATATATATCATGTATGTCTCTGGGTGTAGCTGTGCATAGTAACTATGAATGGGATGCTGATTGGATCGATTCTGACATCTTACCTTGCATCTTATGACCATGACTACAATAAACAACTTGACTGACCCATCTTACCAACCAACTTTATTAACCCTGGAAGATTCCAGTGTACAGAAGTTAGTATGCTGAACAAAAATATAAACGCAATATGCAACAACTTAAAAGGTTTTACTGAGTTACATATTGATATAAGGAAATCAGTCAATTGAAATAAATAAATTAGGCCCTAATCTATGGATTTCACATAACTGGTGAAATCCATTTTAGAATAAGGCTGTAACGTAACAAAATGTGGAGTCAAGGGGTCTGAATACTTTCCGAAGGCACTGTATAGGGTAACTTGGGGTGAAACGCCACCCTACCTCAATCTTTTTTTTGGGAGTGACTTAAATTGATATGAGACCGATTACATTTTTAATTGAGCAAGAGTAGTGGCAACCAGGGAAAGTGTTAGGGGGGGGGGATTGTGACATGAATTGGATTCTGTGAGAAGGCAGGGGGCAGGTTACCCTAACAGTTAGGCCTGCAATATATTCACTGTTTTTTGGGGACATAACATCCATCATCTATTTTGCCACAACTTTGGAAGTATGCTTGGGGTCATTGTCCATTTGGAAGACCCATTTGCGATCAAGCTTGAACTTCCTGACTGATGTCTTGAGATGTTGCTTCAATATATCCATATAATATTCCTTCCTCATGATGCCATCTATTTTGTGAAGTGCACCAGTCCCTCCTGCAGCAAAGCACCCCCACAGCATGATGCTGCCACCCCCGTGCTTCACGGTTGGGATGTTGTTCTTTGGCTTGCAAGCCACCCCCTTTTTCCTCCAAACATAACAATGGCCATTATGGCCAAACAGTTATATTTTTGTTTCATCAGACCAGAGGACATTTCACCAAAAAGTACGATCTTTGTCCCCATGAGCAGTTGCAAACCGTAGTCTGGCTTTTTTATGGCGGTTTTGGAGCAGTGGCTTCTTCCTTGCTGAGCGGCTTTTCAGGTTATGTCGATTTAGGTCTCGTTTTACTGTGGATATAGATACTTTTGTACCTGTTTCCTGCAGCATCTTCACAAGGTCCTTTGCTGTTGTTCTGGGATTTATTTGCACTTCTCGCACCAAAGTATGTTCATCTCTAGGAGACAGAATGCGTCTCCTTCCTGAGCGGTATGACGGCTGCGTGGTCCCATGGTGTTTATACTTGCGTACTATTGTTTGTACAGATGAACGTGGTACCTTCAGGCGTTTGGAAATTGCTCCCAAGGATGAACCAGACTTGTGGAGGTCTACAATTCTTTTTCTGAGGTCTTGGCTGATTTCTTTTGATTTTCCCATGATGTCAAGCAAAGAGTTTGAAGGTAGGCCTTGAAATACATCCACAGGTACACCTCCAATTGACTCAAATGATGTCAATTAGCCTATCAGAAGCTTCTAAAGCCATGACATCATTTTCTGGAATTGTCCAAGCTGTTTAAAGGCACAGTCAACTTAGTGTATGTAAACTTCTGACCCACTGGAATTGTGATACAGTGAATTATAAGTGAAATAATCTGTCTGTAAACAATTATTGGAAACATTACTTGTCAAGCACAAAGTAGATGTCCTAACCGCCAAAACTATAGTTTGTTAACAATACATTTTTGGAGTGGTTGAAAAATGAGTTTTAATGACTCCAACCTAAGTGTATGTAAACTTCCGACTTCAACTGTAGCTACTTTCAGGAAAAATGTACTTACTACCAGCAATGTCCTGATATGAGATGCTAGATCTGTCTGTATGCCAGCCTGTTGTATAGTGATTGTTTTGCCTGTCTCTGAAGAGTAGCAAAGCTACTGGTCATTTACCCCAGTTACTGGAATATTCAGTACATTTTTATAATTAACAGAAAATATATCTAATATGTAATTTATACTTTAACTTTGTAAATCAATATTTATTCATATAGTATTATTTTGTTTCCATGAGTTTCTCGTAGATAGATGTGGTTCAAGAGAAAATTGTCTAATGAAAAAAGCATTTAATCAACATTTACATTTACGTCATTTAGCAGACGCTCTTATCTTAGTTTAAACTCTGTTCAACCCTGGCTCTCAGAACCTTTGTTTGACCACAGTCTGGTTTCAGTCTCTGATAAGGTAGGACAGCCATGGATTTAAGTAAGAGCGAGCAATTCGACCCTAGCTCAGATCCCCACTTCACCCACTCACACACAGTGAAATGACCCAATTACGTTCTTTGCCTAGCAACAAAGAATTCTAACTCTATGTTCGTGATTAACCCAGTTTTATCTCATAGTCCACTAAAAATCTCCGTAAGGTTTTTCTATTGTTTTTCTATTGTTTTGTCTTATAGTGGGTGTCTTTTAGGTTCCAGGTGTTGTTGCTAGTCAACCTCCAGTGGACACCCCCATGAGTGCCTTTCAGAACCCCTCATAAAACCTCACCTGTTTCGCTTTGGTTGTCGTCAGTGACTCTGTTAGTTCCCTCTTCTGTTTGAGTGACATTTTGATTTTCTTGTTGGGGAACGGTCTGCTAATACAGGGCTATTAAAAGGCCCAGAGAACATAACAGCCCTTAATCTACTTCTCCAGAGTCAGATGAGTTTCCAGAGTCAGATTGTCCATTTTAATGTCTCTGTGTCCAGTATGAACGAGGTTAGAGGTAGGTTCACACGCCAATTAACATTAGTGACTGGAAGTCTATGGGTATCTACTAGCATGCTAGCAAGAGATACTGGGTATCTACTAGCATGCTAGCCAGAGATACTGTGAGAGATACTGTAGGACACTGATCACCAAAATTTTTGAGTCAAGATCACTTTGAGTCAAAAACGCAAGCCGAGATCTCAACCGCTCAGATTATTTTTTTGGAACATGACTTTTAAAAAACGTAAGCCTATGCAACATTAACTAGTTAAAACAGTTCTGTAGCAGATTGTGTAGTAGACTATAGGGCCCAATATGTTCTCACATTCCGTTTTGAAATGATATTTAAATGTAGGTATATGATCACACTGGTAATAGATCATGTGTTGTATTATTTGTGAGGCACAGCTGAGTGAGCATAATCATTAGCTTTTTGGTTGTTGTGACTATTCCCTGCATCTGATGGTCTGTCAGAGGAGGGAGGGAGCAGCCATGAGGCTGCCTCCTCTCTCCCTCCCTCCCTTCACTGAGAACAGGGGACAGTCTTCCAGCTGATGGTGAAACTCAAGTCGCACTGCTTTATTTCTGCCTCATGCACCAATTCATG
Organism: Coregonus clupeaformis; assembly: GCF_020615455.1. NCBI lineage: Eukaryota > Metazoa > Chordata > Actinopteri > Salmoniformes > Salmonidae > Coregonus > Coregonus clupeaformis. The sequence continues at coordinate 52,330,128 of NC_059198.1, read as the reverse complement.
TTGTTACTCCCATGACCAGAGAAAGTGAAATATTCCTTGATATAAAAAATTGCTATACTCATTCATTACAGCTGCAGTGCTGGTTGTAGTGTGAGTGGAAGTAGGGAAAACTTGCATTTTATGGCTTATAAAAGTTGAACAAAGTGTTGACAGCTGAATAACAGCTTAAACATGAACTTACTCATAAAAACAGCAGCTCTTTGCTGTATTTATTGAGTCTCTCTAGTCATGATTTTAAAAGTTTTGAAATCTCAAAAGCATCAATTTTGCTCTGAGTTCGGTTTCTTTTTACGGTCTATGGCTTTAGTGACTTTTAGGCTAGATCCCTTCTTGAAATGCAGGTTTTAACTGTTAAACAACAAAGAATATAATCTACATGATCAGTCTCTGTGTGTAAAATAAAAAGTTGTTAATGTGAACCAAACTCATAGCTAAACATTTTAAGGAAAGCAATCCAATGATATTTGATGCCTTTACTGCAAATGTCCAGAGAAAAAACAATACATTAATATTGCAGTTAGCCATGACAGCCTTGTGACCACACACATCTAAATATTGCACTTGGGAAAAAAACATCTTAAGAAATAGAATGAAACAGGAATTATATTTTTTCTCTGTTATAGTGGCCACTATAGTAGTCATCGATCAAGTGCACAAGGCTACATGTGAAAAAATAACGTTCACTGTGTAAAAAATGAAAGGATCCCCCCTCACTCACACACAAGTGTTACAGTATGTCAAGTTCAACACAACAACAGCAATATCGTTGGGTTACACTGCGCGTTATTACATCGTACACTTTCTGCCTGTGGACGTCTGTTCTACAGTGTGCCAGCAGCAGAGCATGAGACCCTCTGTTGGCATAACTGATCACTTTCAGGCACACCCCTTTCATCCACGTATTGAAAAAGTGAGAAAGAGGGAAAGTGTGTGGTGCTCCTTTCACCTCTATAGTGGCATCCATCTTAAACCAGGCCCACCTCTATAGTGGCATCCATCTTAAACCAGGCCCACCTCTATAGTGGCATCCATCTTAAACCAGGCCCACCTCTATAGTGGCATCCATCTTAAACCAGGCCCACCTCTATAGTGGCATCCATCTTAAACCAGGCCCACCTCTATAGTGGCATCCATCTTAAACCAGGCCCACCTCTATAGTGGCATCCATCTTAAACCAGGCCCACCTCTATAGTGGCATCCATCTTAAACCAGGCCCACCTCTATAGTGGCATCCATCTTAAACCAGGCCCACCTCTATAGTGGCATCCATCTTAAACCAGGCCCACCTCTATAGTGGCATCCATCTTAAACCAGGCCCACCTCTATAGTGGCATCCATCTTAAACCAGGCCCACCTCTATAGTGGCATCCATCTTAAACCAGGCCCACCTCTATAGTGGCATCCATCTTAAACCAGGCCCACCTCTATAGTGGCATCCATCTTAAACCAGGCCCACCTCTATAGTGGCATCCATCTTAAACCAGGCCCACCTCTATAGTGGCATCCATCTTAAACCAGGCCCACCTCTATAGTGGCATCCATCTTAAACCAGGCCCACCTCTATAGTGGCATCCATCTTAAACCAGGCCCGCCTCTATAGTGGCATCCATCTTAAACCAGGCCCACCTCTATAGTGGCATCCATCTTAAACCAGGCCCACCTCTATAGTGGCATCCATCTTAAACCAGGCCCACCTCTATAGTGGCATCCATCTTAAACCAGGCCCACCTCTATAGTGGCATCCATCTTAAACCAGGCCCACCTCTATAGTGGCATCCATCTTAAACCAGGCCCACCTCTATAGTGGCATCCATCTTAAACCAGGCCCACCTCTATAGTGGCATCCATCTTAAACCAGGCCCACCTCTATAGTGGCATCCATCTTAAACCAGGCCCACCTCTATAGTGGCATCCATCTTAAACCAGGCCCACCTCTATAGTGGCATCCATCTTAAACCAGGCCCACCTCTATAGTGGCGTCCATCTTAAACCAGGCCCACCTCTATAGTGGCATCCATCTTAAACCAGGCCCACCTCTATAGTGGCATCCATCTTAAACCAGGCCCACCTCTATAGTGGCATCCATCTTAAACCAGGCCCACCTCTATAGTGGCATCCATCTTAAACCAGGCCCACCTCTATAGTGGCATCCATCTTAAACCAGGCCCACCTCTATAGTGGCATCCATCTTAAACCAGGCCCACCTCTATAGTGGCATCCATCTTAAACCAGGCCCACCTCTATAGTGGCATCCATCTTAAACCAGGCCCACCTCTATAGTGGCATCCATCTTAAACCAGGCCCACCTCTATAGTGGCATCCATCTTAAACCAGGCCCACCTCTATAGTGGCATCCATCTTAAACCAGGCCCACCTCTATAGTGGCATCCATCTTAAACCAGGCCCACCTCTATAGTGGCATCCATCTTAAACCAGGCCCACCTCTATAGTGGCATCCATCTTAAACCAGGCCCACCTCTATAGTGGCATCCATCTTAAACCAGGCCCACCTCTATAGTGGCATCCATCTTAAACCAGGCCCACCTCTATAGTGGCATCCATCTTAAACCAGGCCCACCTCTATAGTGGCATCCATCTTAAACCAGGCCCACCTCTATAGTGGCATCCATCTTAAACCAGGCCCACCTCTATAGTGGCATCCATCTTAAACCAGGCCCACCTCTATAGTGGCATCCATCTTAAACCAGGCCCACCTCTATAGTGGCATCCATCTTAAACCAGGCCCACCTCTATAGTGGCATCCATCTTAAACCAGGCCCACCTCTATAGTGGCATCCATCTTAAACCAGGCCCACCTCTATAGTGGCATCCATCTTAAACCAGGCCCACCTCTATAGTGGCATCCATCTTAAACCAGGCCCACCTCTATAGTGGCATCCATCTTAAACCAGGCCCACCTCTATAGTGGCATCCATCTTAAACCAGGCCCACCTCTATAGTGGCATCCATCTTAAACCAGGCCCACCTCTATAGTGGCATCCATCTTAAACCAGGCCCACCTCTATAGTGGCATCCATCTTAAACCAGGCCTCACCTCTATAGTGGCGTCCATCTTAAACCAGGCCCACCTCTATAGTGGCATCCATCTTAAACCAGGCCCACCTCTATAGTGGCATCCATCTTAAACCAGGCCCACCTCTATAGTGGCATCCATCTTAAACCAGGCCCACCTCTATAGTGGCATCCATCTTAAACCAGGCCCACCTCTATAGTGGCGTCCATCTTAAACCAGGCCCACCTCTATAGTGGCATCCATCTTAAACCAGGCCCACCTCTATAGTGGCATCCATCTTAAACCAGGCCCACCTCTATAGTGGCATCCATCTTAAACCAGGCCCACCTCTATAGTGGCATCCATCTTAAACCAGGCCCACCTCTATAGTGGCATCCATCTTAAACCAGGCCCACCTCTATAGTGGCATCCATCTTAAACCAGGCCCACCTCTATAGTGGCATCCATCTTAAACCAGGCCCACCTCTATAGTGGCATCCATCTTAAACCAGGCCCACCTCTATAGTGGCATCCATCTTAAACCAGGCCCACCTCTATAGTGGCATCCATCTTAAACCAGGCCCACCTCTATAGTGGCAGCCATCTTAAACCAGGCCCACCTCTATAGTGGCATCCATCTTAAACCAGGCCCACCTCTATAGTGGCATCCATCTTAAACCAGGCCCACCTCTATAGTGGCATCCATCTTAAACCAGGCCCACCTCTATAGTGGCATCCATCTTAAACCAGGCCCACCTCTATAGTGGCATCCATCTTAAACCAGGCCCACCTCTATAGTGGCATCCATCTTAAACCAGGCCCACCTCTATAGTGGCATCCATCTTAAACCAGGCCCACCTCTATAGTGGCATCCATCTTAAACCAGGCCCACCTCTATAGTGGCATCCATCTTAAACCAGGCCCACCTCTATAGTGGCATCCATCTTAAACCAGGCCCACCTCTATAGTGGCATCCATCTTAAACCAGGCCCACCTCTATAGTGGCATCCATCTTAAACCAGGCCCACCTCTATAGTGGCATCCATCTTAAACCAGGCCCACCTCTATAGTGGCATCCATCTTAAACCAGGCCCAGCTCCAACTACACTTGATCCCTGAATCCAATTGTTTATCAAGCAACGCCTCATTTTCACCTAATTCTCTCATTCTGAAAATTAAACACATAAAGAGAAAACATTAGTTCATGGATAGTAGTTAGTTCGTTAGCTAGCTAACTAGTTAACATTTCACACAGATTGCCAGGGTCCAGTGAGCAACTAACGTTATAGCTTGAGGAACGGCAAGGAGTCGTATACCAGTTAATACTATAGCTAATTGGTTCCTCGCGCTAACGTTACTAACGTTACCTCATCTGATGTTGTAACGTTAGCTAGCTAGCTGTCTGAAATTGTTAGCCAGCTAATTTTCACACCATGAACTCAAATATTTGACCAGCTAAGTTAGCTAATGTTGCTCAACATTTCTCTGGCCTGCTAACGGAGAATTCAATCCAGCTACTGTAGCAAGATACTTAACAATGCTAACAATTCTTTTTCCACCACACTTTCTACCTCACCTCAAACTTTTCCAAATGCCAGTTGTTTTTTGGTTGCAGCTCATGAAGTACACTTCATCACCTTCTCACCTCCGTCTCCAAGCTTCTCACCTCCGTCTCCAAGCTTCTCACCTCCGTCTCCAAGCTTCTCACCTCCGTCTCTAAGCTTCTCACCTCCGTCATCCAAGCTTCTCACCTCCGTCATCCAAGCTTCTCACCTCCGTCATCCAAGCTTCTCACCTCCGTCTCCAAGCTTCTCACCTACCTCTTCGTTGTCGTTCCGCGCTGCTGCTGTAACTAGCAAACTGCCTTTGGTTGAGTAGCTATCCTAGCTAGCTATCCTAGGCTACTGTTAAAATGTTGCTGTAATGGGCCTACATGTTTCTCCTTTGCATTGTGTGTTGTTGCAGGTTTTCTTTTCAGTTTATTCATTGTGAAGATTTAAAAACCAAAGCCAGACTGCAACATTTTTAGTAGCCTAGCTAGGACTAGCTAGGACTGTGTCTGTAAACTTTCCCTCCGCTGCACCCTGTAAACGGGGCTTTTAGCAGCCGCGTCTTCCCTGATGTTACCAATGCTACCATATCACAACCTAGCACTTGGTATAGATAACGTTAACAGTCAACACAATAAACAAATGATGAATGTGTTGCTCTCACAAAGCTGCTCTGCAGATCTCCAGCTAACTGGCCGGCCACAGGACTTAAGCACAAAACATTAATTATCATACTAGCTACCGGTAGCGAAGTTACGCCTCGATCACACTGATAGCATCTTGCATTTTGGTACAGCAGAAGTACATTTATTTCCAACGGAACGCTACGTTTGCCTTGCAGCATTGCGTTCCAGAGGCACTACGTTCTGTGTGGTGCATACGTTGTATTTATCGACTGTATGCATCAAACTGTATGTGTTCACGGCTTGACAGAAATGGGAGCAGAAGGTGAATGTTGAACTTGTGTTGCACACATCCAGATGATGCTGTGTACCATTTTGCGCAAGACACTGTCGGTGTGATCAAGGCGTTAGTTATGGCGCTACCCGATAGCTAGCTACTGCAGAGATATCCGTCACATGGCATTGTTAGCTGGCTAGCTAGCCAAATAGCTACCAGTAATAGCTAGCGACAACAGATGTGTTTGAGCTGTTAAGGGAGATAATGAATGAATGGTATACGGATCTTTGGAAAGGATAAAATAAGGTTTAGCCTAATTTCTGTGGCTTTAAATGGCCAATTGCCTAGCTCAAGACCAAACAGGCTAAATAAAAACTAAAACCATTCCAATCCCGATTAAAATGCAATGGCTGTTTAGCATTGGGTTGGCTGGCTTTAGGACGGATAGCAGCTGCCAGCATGTGTGCCTTTTCTTTCACTTTTAGAAATCAGAGAGCAGAGACAGACAGTTTGCTTTTCCAGTCAGATGTTTAGGCAGTGCGCCAATTGCTTTGAATTTGATGTTAGCATTTGAACTCGGCCTAATCCTTGTTGTAATCTGATAGACAGAGGTTAATTGAATTGATAATTGGGAGGTGGGGGAGCCTTCGTTTTTGTTGACTAATCGAAACTAAATGCTATTTTATTGCTATTAAAATATAGGTAGTCAACAAGCGGGCACGCAGCTCCCCCGGGTCTGCCAAGCAGAGGAAATATCAGCCCGTGCAGAGAAGCACAAGATTGAATTCCATTCAACTTTCTACATTTAGTTAACACTATCAATGTTTCCCTCTGCTGTGAGAATTGTGATTGAATCAACACAATATTAGCCACTTTCAATGCAACATACCGAAACGAAACGAACTACGCAATATATTTTATTTTAGGCAGAGCGCATTGGAGTAGGATTCTATTCCAGTGACAGGAACGACCCTACCAGACCAGTGCGCCATAACCAATCAGAGCTGCAGTATCCCTATATGCAAATAGACCATTGTCATATATGTATCTGTGCCATTCACTTTGAACTGGACTGTGTTCACAGCATGAGCGGTCGTGAGTAGATGTGCTTGTTTTGAGATCAAAGCGAGAGCTGCATGTAGCCACCTGTGCACATTTGTTCATACTATTTGAGTTATTAGCCCAGTTATGGCTGATTTATAGTCATCAATGGGGAAGTGGTTGCTTCCAACCTATGCATTTCTACCCATCTTCGAAAAACGAGTCAGGTAAAGAGCTTTTTTTCTGTCTTAAATGGGCAGTGTTGTATTTTGAGACAGGCTTGGATAAGTTTAGTAGCCAATAGGCAGAGGGGAGCATAATTTGTCAGATTCTCTGTGATAATGTTATAGGTACGCAATGGCGCTGGAGGGGATGGCTGTCGTTTTACGGAGGGGATGGCTGTCGTTTTACGGAGGGGATGGCTGTCGTTTTACGGAGGGGATGGCTGTCGTTTTACAGAGGGGATGGCTGTCGTTTTACGGAGGGGATGGCTGTCGTTTTACGGAGGGGATGGCTGTCGTTTTACGGAGGGGATGGCTGTCGTTTTACGGAGGGGATGGCTGTCGTTTTACAAGCTCCTAATTCATTATGCCAACTGTGCTATTATGTGTGTTTTTTCGAGTTGTTTGTAACTTATTTTGTACATAATGTTTCTGCTACCGACTCTTATGACCGAAAGAGCTTCTGGATATCAGATCAGCAGTAACTCACCTCGACCTGGATGAAGATTGTTTCTTTAACGAGTCGGACGCGAAGGATTTACTGCTGATACCGGACCAGGCCCAAATCCCCGTCATTCGCAAGAATAAGAGATGCTGATACAGGGGTGCCTTATGAGAATTCGTCGCGAGTGGGTAACCCGCCTCTACCATCCGTCCTATTGGCCAACGTGCAATCACTGGAGAATAAACTGGATGAGCTCCGATCAAGACTATCCTACCAACGGGACAGTAAAAACTGTAATATCTTATGTTTCACCGAGTCGTGGCTGAACATCGACATGGATAATATACAGTTGGCATCGGCAAGACAGAACAGCTACCTCCGGTAAGACAAGGGGTGGTGGCCTGTGTCTATTTGTCAATAACAGCTGGTGCGAGAAATCTAATATTAAAGAAGTCTCAAGGTTTTGCTCGCCTGAGGTAGAGTATCTCATGATAAGCTGTAGACCACACTATTTACCAAGAGAGTTCATCTATATTTTTTGTAGCAATCTATTTACCACCACAAACCGATGCTGGCACTAAGACCACACTCAACGAGCTGTATAAGGCCATAAGCAAACAAGAAAATGCTTGTCCAGAGGCGGCGCTCCTAGTGACCGGGGACTTTAATGCATGAAACTTACATCCGTTTTACCTAATTTCTACCAGCATGTCACATGTACAACTAGAGGGGAAAAAAACTATAGACCACCTTTACTCCACACACAGAGATGTGTACAAAGCTCTCCCTCGCCTTCTATTTGGCAAATCTGACCATAATTATATTCTCTTGATTCCTGCTTATAAGCAAAAACTAAAGCAGGAAGGACTAATGACTCGCTCAATACGGAAGTCAGATGACTCAGATGCTAAGCTACAAGGCTGTTTTGCTAGCACAGACTAGAAACTGTTCCAAGATTAGGGAGTATACCACATCAATCACTGGCTTCATCAATAAGTGCATCGATGATGTCGTCCCCACAGTAACCGTATGTACTGTACATACCCCAACCAGAAGCCATGGATTACAGGCAACATCCGCACTGAGCTAAAGGGTAGAGCTGCCACTTTCAAGGAGTGGAACTCTAACCCGGACGCTTATAAGAAATACCGATATAACCTCCAACGAAACATCAAACAGGCTTGCAAACTATTACAGGCTACAAAGGGAAGCACAGTTGCGAGCTGCCCAGTGACACAAGCCTACCAGACGAGCTAAATTACTTATATGCTCGCTGTGAGGCAAGCAACACTGAAGCATGCATGAGAGCACAAGCTGTTCTGGACGACTGCGTAATCACGCTCTCCGTATCCGATGTGAGTAAGACCTTTAAACAGGTCAACATTCACATTCGCAGGGCCAGACGGATTACCAGGGCGTGGACTCTGAGAATGCGCTGACAAACTGGCAAGTGTCTTCACTGACATTTTCAACCTGTCCCTGACTGAGTCTGTAATACCTACATGTTTCAAGCAGACCACCATAGTCCCTGTAACCAACAACACCAAGGTAACCTCCCTAACTGACTACCGACCCGTAGCACTCACGTCTGTAGCCATGAAGGGCTTTGACAACACCATCATCCCAGCCATAACTATCATGCAGTATGCAGGGCAGCCAGAATTACTTGACATCTTGCTGTGCCCATAGGCAACTTTCAACCATTCAAATATTCCCTCTACATGTGTTAGTGGTCTATATGACTTTAATATTCCCTCTACAGGTGTTAGTAGTCTGTATGACTTTAATATTCCCTCTACAGGTGTTAGTCTATGACTTTAATATTCCCTCTACAGGTGTTAGTAGTCTCTATGACTTTAATATTCCCTCTACAGGTGTTAGTAGTCTGTATGACTTTAATATTCCCTCTATGTCACACCCTGGCTCTGGGGACTCTATATGTTGAGCCAGGGTGTGTAGTTTCTATGTGTTTTGTTCTATGTTCACAGTCTAGTTCTTTTATTTCTATGTTGGCCAGAGTGGTTCCCAATCAGAGGCAACGAGTGTCAGCTGTTGCTGGTTGTCTCTGATTGGGAGCCATATTTAAACAGTCTGTTTTCCCTTAGTGTTTGTGGGATCTTGTTCCGTTTGGTTTGTTCCGTGTTGGTTGTTAACCTAGGACGTCACGTCATCGTTTGTTGTTTTGTTTATCGTGTTTTCATTAAATAAAGAAATTTGTTCGTTCATCACGCTGCGCCTTGGTCTACTCCGTCTAACGATCGTGACAGAAGATCCCACCAAAACTGGACCAAGCAGCGTGTCCAGGAGCCATCGCCAGGGGAATCTCTAGCTGATCGCCTTTGCAACCTCGACTGGGCCAAGCCAAGTGAAGAGCAGAGAGGTTGGACTTTGGAGCAGTGGAGTAAGAGTCTCGACTGGGCCAAGCCAAGTGAAGAGCAGAGAGGTTGGACTTTGGAGCAGTGGGGTGAGAGTCTGGCGAAAAGTATGGAGACCTGGTCCACGGGTAGGAGAGAATCCCAGAATTTTTTTAGGGGGGGGCTAACGCCGTGGACGACGGGACAGCAGGAGACCGCGATTGAGCGGCCCAGCGGGTTGGCAGAGGAGGCCGCCAGGTTACGGGGGCCACTGGTCAAAGAGGGGAAGGAAGGTGTAGAGGCACGGCGAGAGGTACTGGGGTGTGTTACCAGTCCGGTCCGGCCCGTTCCAGATCCCTGCGTAGGGCCAGTGGTGTGTGTCCCCAGTACGGTCCGGTCTGTTCCTGCTCCCCGCACCAAGCCTACGGTGCGCGTCGCCAGCCCGGCCCGGCCTGTTCCTGCCACTAGCACCAAGCCTACGGTGCGCGTCGCCAGCCCGGCCCGGCCTGTTCCTGCCACTCGCACCAAGCCTACGGTGCGTGTCGCCAGCCCGGTCCGGCCCATTCCTGCTCCACGCACCAAGCCAGGGGTGCGCATCGTCAGCCCGGTCCGGCCCGTTCCTGCTCCACGCACCAAGCCAGGGGTGTGCGTCGTCAGCCCGGTCCGGCCCGTTCCTGCTCCACACACCAAGCCAGGGGTGCAAGTCGTCAGCCCGGTCCGGCCCGTTCCTGCTCCACGCACCAAGCCAGGGGGTGCGCATCGTCAGCCCGGTGCGGCCCGTTCCGGCTCCACGCACAAGCCAGGGGTGCGCATCGTCAGCCGTCCGGCCCGTAGCTGCTCCACGCACCAAGCCAGGGGTGCGCATCGTCAGCCCGGTCCGGCCCGTTCCTGCTCCACGCACCAAGCCGGGGTGCGCATCGTCAGCCCGTCCGGCCCGTTGCTGCTCCACGCACCAAGCCAGGGGTGCGCGCTCGTCAGCCCGGTCCGGCCCGTTTCTGCTCCACGCACCAAGCCAGGGGTGTGCGTCGTCAGTCGGCACAACCCGTGCCTGGGTCACCGGTGCCTGGTCAGGTACCGGTCAGCTGCTCCACACCGGAGCTGAAGCAATCCGCTCCTACGATGTCCAGTCCAGCTCCAGCCAGCGGGGCCAGACCGGACCAGGGGCGTTACGGGGGGATTATTGGAGGGTGGTGGGCAAGCCCGGAGCCGGAACCGCCTCCGAGGAGGAATGCCCACCCAGCCCTCCCCTGTTTGGTTTATGTGGAGGCGCGGTCGCAGTCCGCGCCTTTGGGGGGTACTGTCACACCCTGGCTCTGGGGACTCTATATGTTGAGCCAGGGTGTGTAGTTTCTATGTGTTTTGTTCTATGTTCACAGTCTAGTTCTTGTATTTCTATGTTGGCCAGAGTGGTTCCCAATCAGAGGCAACGAGTGTCAGCTGTTGCTGGTTGTCTCTGATTGGGAGCCATGTTTAAACAGTCTGTTTTCCCTTAGTGTTTGTGGGATCTTGTTCCGTTTGGTTTGTTCCGTGTTGGTTGTTAACCTAGGACGTCACGTCATCGTTTGTTGTTTTGTTTATCGTGTTTTCATTAAATAAAGAAATATGTTCGTTCATCACGCTGCACCTTGGTCTACTCCGTCTAACGATCGTGACACTCTACAGGTGTTAGTAATCTGTATGACTTTAATATTCCCTCTACAGGTGTTAGTAGTCTATATGACTTTAATATTCCCTCTACAGGTGTTAGTAGTCTGTATGACTTTAATATTCCCTCTACAGGTGTTAGTAGTCTATATGACTTTAATATTCCCTCTACAGGTGTTAGTAATCTGTATGACTTTAATATTCCCTCTACAGGTGTTAGTAGTCTATATGACTTTAATATTCCCTCTACAGGTGTTAGTAGTCTATATGACTTTAATATTCCCTCTACAGGTGTTAGTAGTCTATATGACTTTAATATTCCCTCTACAGGTGTTAGTAGTCTATATGACTTTAATATTCCCTCTACAGGTGTTAGTAGTCTGTATGACTTTAATATTCCCTCTACAGGTGTTAGTAGTCTATATGACTTTAATATTCCCTCTACAGGTGTTAGTAGTCTGTATGACTTTAATATTCCCTCTACAGGTGTTAGTAGTCTATATGACTTTAATATTCCCTCTACAGGTGTTAGTAGTCTGTATGACTTTAATATTCCCTCTACAGGTGTTAGTAGTCTATATGACTTTAATATTCCCTCTACAGGTGTTAGTAGTCTATATGACTTTAATATTCCCTCTACAGGTGTTAGTCTATGACTTTAATATTCCCTCTACAGGTGTTAGTAGTCTATATGACTTTAATATTCCCTCTACAGGTGTTAGTAGTCTGTATGACTTTAATATTCCCTCTACAGGTGTTAGTAGTCTGTATGACTTTAATATTCCCTCTACATGTGTTAGTAGTCTGTATGACTTTAATATTCCCTCTACAGGTGTTAGTAGTCTGTATGACTTTAATATTCCCTCTACAGGTGTTAGTAGTCTGTTTGACTTTAATATTCCCTCTACAGGTGTTATTAGTCTGTATGACTTTAATATTCCCTCTACAGGTGTTTGTAGTCTATATGACTTTAATATTCCCTCTACAGGTGTTAGTAGTCTGTATGACTTTAATATTCCCTCTACAGGAGTTAGTAGTCTATATGACTTTAATATTCCCTCTACAGGTGTTAGTAGTCTATATGACTTTAATATTCGCTCTACAGGTGTTAGTAGTCTGTATGACTTTAATATTCCCTCTACAGGTGTTAGTCTGTATGACTTTAATATTCCCTCTACAGGTGTTAGTAGTCTATATGATTTTAATATTCCCTCTACAGGTGTTAGTAGTCTGTATGACTTTAATATTCCCTCTACAGGAGTTAGTAGTCTATATGACTTTAATATTCCCTCTACAGGTGTTAGTAGTCTATATGACTTTAATATTCGCTCTACAGGTGTTAGTAGTCTGTATGACTTTAATATTCCCTCTACAGGTGTTAGTAGTCTGTATGACTTTAATATTCCCTCTACAGGTGTTAGTAGTCTATATGACTTTAATATTCCCTCTACAGGTGTTAGTAGTCTGTATGACTTTAATATTGCTCTACAGGTGTTAGTAGTCTGTATGACTTTAAAATTCCCTCTACAGGTGTAAGTGGTCTATATGACTTTAATATTCCCTCTACAGGTGTTAGTAGTCTGTATGACTTTAATATTCCCTCTACAGGTGTTAGTAGTCTGTATGACTTTAATATTCCCTCTACAGGTGTTAGTAGTCTGTATGACTTTAATATTCCCTCTACAGGTGTTAGTAGTCTATATGACTTTAATATTCCCTCTACAGGTGTTAGTCTGTATGACTTTAATATTCCCTCTACAGGTGTTAGTAGTCTATATGACTTTAATATTCCCTCTACAGGTGTTAGTAGTCTGTATGACTTTAATATTCCCTCTACAGGAGTTAGTAGTCTATATGACTTTAATATTCCCTCTACAGGTGTTAGTAGTCTATATGACTTTAATATTCGCTCTACAGGTGTTAGTAGTCTGTATGACTTTAATATTCCCTCTACAGGTGTTAGTAGTCTATATGACTTTAATATTCCCTCTACAGGTGTTAGTAGTCTGTATGACTTTAATATTCCCTCTACAGGTGTTAGTAGTCTATATGACTTTAATATTCCCTCTACAGGTGTTAGTAGTCTGTATGACTTTAATATTACTCTACAGGTGTTAGTAGTCTGTATGACTTTAAAATTCCCTCTACAGGTGTAAGTGGTCTATATGACTTTAATATTCCCTCTACAGGTGTTAGTAGTCTATATGACTTTAATATTCCCTCTACAGGTGTTAGTAGTCTGTATGACTTTAATATTCCCTCTACAGGTGTTAGTAGTTTGTATGACTTTAATATTCCCTCTACAGGTGTTAGTAGTCTGTATGACTTTAATATTCCCTCTACAGGTGTTAGTCTATGACTTTAATATTCCCTCTACAGGTGTTAGTAGTCTCTATGACTTTAATATTCCCTCTACAGGTGTTAGTAGTCTCTATGACTTTAATATTCACTCTACAGGTGTTAGTAGTCTGTATGACTTTAATATTCTCTCTACAGGTGTTAGTAGTCTCTATGACTTTAATATTCCCTCTATAGGTGTTAGTAGTCTGTATGACTTTAATATTCCCTCTACAGGTGTTAGTAGTCTGTATGACTTTAATATTCACTCTACAGGTGTTAGTAGTCTGTATGACTTTAATATTCCCTCTACAGGTGTTAGTAGTCTGTATGACTTTAATATTCCCTCTACAGGTGTTAGTAGTCTGTATGACTTTAATATTCCCTCTACAGGTGTTAGTAGTCTGTATGACTTTAATATTCCCTCTACAGGTGTTAGTAGTCTATATGACTTTAATATTCCCTCTACAGGTGTTAGTAGTCTATATGACTTTAATATTCCCTCTACAGGTGTTAGTAGTCTGTATGACTTTAATATTCCCTCTACAGGTGTTAGTAGTCTATATGACTTTAATATTCCCTCTACAGGTGTTAGTAGTCTGTATGACTTTAATATTCCCTCTACAGGTGTTAGTCTGTATGACTTTAATATTCCCTCTACAGGTGTTAGTAGTCTATATGACTTTAATATTCCCTCTACAGGTGTTAGTAGTCTATATTACTTTAATATTCCCTCCTCAGGTGTTAGTAGTCTATATGACTTTAATATTCCCTCTACAGGTGTTAGTAGTCTATATGACTTTAATATTCCCTCTACAGGTGTTAGTAGTCTATATGACTTTAATATTCCCTCTACAGGTGTTAGTAGTCTGTATGACTTTAATATTCCCTCTACAGGTGTTAGTAGTCTGTATGACTTTAATATTCCCTCTACAGGTGTTAGTAGTTTGTATGACTTTAATATTCCCTCTACAGGTGTTAGTAGTCTATATGACTTTAATATTCCCTCTACAGGTGTTAGTAGTCTATATGACTTTAATATTCCCTCTACAGGTGTTAGTCTATGACTTTAATATTCCCTCTACAGGTGTTAGTAGTCTATATGACTTTAATATTCCCTCTACAGGTGTTAGTAGTCTCTATGACTTTAATATTCACTCTACAGGTGTTAGTAGTCTGTATGACTTTAATATTCCCTCTACATGTGTTAGTAGTCTCTATGACTTTAATATTCCCTCTACAGGTGTTAGTAGTCTGTATGACTTTAATATTCCCTCTACAGGTGTTAGTAGTCTGTATGACTTTAATATTCCCTCTACAGGTGTTAGTAGTCTGTATGACTTTAATATTCCCTCTACAGGTGTTAGTAGTCTATATGACTTTAATATTCCCTCTACAGGTGTTAGTAGTCTGTATGACTTTAATATTCCCTCTACAGGTGTTAGTAGTCTATATGACTTTAATATTCCCTCTACAGGTGTTAGTAGTCTATATGACTTTAATATTCCCTCTACATTTTAATATTCTAGACCCTGGTGAGACTACACTCTAGAACCTTCTAGAACCTAGACCCTGCATAGTGAGACTACACTCTAGAACCTTCTAGAACCTAGACCCTGCATGGTGAGACTACACTCTAGAACCTACACTCTAGAACCTTAGAACCTAGACCCTGCATGGTGAGACTACACTCTAGAACCTTCTAGAACCTAGACTCCCAGACGCTATTGATGGATAACAAATAAATCCCTTTAATTCTGGTGGGAAACATCTCTCTCTCTGTTCCCACAGTGGAAGAGATTGTTCCCAATGTAATCGATCCCTCCTTTGGCATCGGTAGAATCATGTACTCAATCTTCGAGCACTCGTTCCATATCCGGAGGGAGACCAACAGAGAATGGTAGAGTCACTGTGAAGAGGACGTTGTTCAGTTAAACCCACTGTATCACCCATGCACATAATATTGTAAATTATGTGATGTATTCATAGTTGTTATTGTTTAAAATATGTGATGTATTCATAGTTATTATATAATTTAAAATGTGATGTATTCATAATTACTAGCATAGTTGTTACAGTAACAAATTATTTTCTTATTCACTAGTATTAACCTCCTCTCCTCTCTCCTCTTCTCTCCTCTCTCCTCTTCTCTCCTCTCTCCTCCTCTCCTCTCCTCTCTCCTCTTCTCTCCTCTCTCCTCTTCTCTCCTCTCCTCTCTTCGCTTCTCTCTCCTCTCGTCTCCAGTTCTTCAGCTTCCCTGTAGCTCCACATAAATCCTATGAGCCAAAACCAGGAATTCACCCTTTCATTTAGGAACTTTGTGAGTATCCACCTCATCTAGAGAACTTCGTTTTTAATCAGTTTTTATATTCCTTCTGTTGATTAATCTCCAATGTTATCGATATATCGTGCAAAGACAATCAGAGCTGAAATGATACATTTTGATCTAATTGTCACTATTTCCTGCCCTGATAACAGCTGAAGCGATGACCAAACAGGGCGTGTCCCACAAGGTGGACGACTCATCAGGATCCATCAGGAAGCGCTATCCCAGGACGGACAAGATCGGAGTGGCGTTCGACTTTGACACGGTGAACAAGACGCCCCACGCCGCCACGCTGAGGGACCGCGACTCCATGAGGCAGATCTGGGCCGAGGTACGACATCTTTACTTCAAATACGTCAACATACTGTATTACTGTGTACTAGAAGTGACTGACTGAAAGGTCATGTTAATTAACTATTGTCTGGGTTAACTGTATGTTTTCTATGCTATCTCTCCAGGTCAGGTCAGAGGTCAGAGGTCAGAGGTCTACTCCTTCTTGCTGGTCTCCTGTCCCTCAAAGATGGGGTACTTGCTCTGCACCTTGGCCCAAGTCATGAAGCCGTTGGCCAGATCACTGATGATTCCTGGCAACTCACCTATAACCTCTGACCAGCTACCTTTAACTGCCTCTACTAACAACCACTGATGTTTTTACATGCAACGGTTTATTGTAAATTTATTTTTGATAATGTCACGATCGTTGTAAGAAGCGGACCAAGGCGCAGCGTGATATGTACATTATTTTATTCAATTAATGTACTAAACACACGATCAACACAAAACAACAAACTATACGTGAAGTCCTAGGTCATACAACACAAACCTTAACGGAACAAGATCCCACAAATAACTAGTGCCAACAGGCTGCCTAAGTATGGTTCCCAATCAGAGACAACGAGAATCAGCTGCCTCTGATTGGGAACCACCCTGGCCAACATAGAAAACACGAACTAGAACACAACATAGAAAATCACACATAGAAAATCCACACCCTAACTCAACATATAAGAGTCCCCAGAGCCAGGGCGTGACAGTACCCCCCCCCAACCAAACCCAACAGGGGAGGGGCCGGGTGGGCATTCCGCATCGGAGGCGGATCCGGCTCCGGGCGTGACCACCACTCTCTCGCTACCCCCCCGTAGCGCCCCTGGTCTGGTCTGGCCCCGCTGGCCGGAGCTGGACTGGACACCGGTGGAGCGGATTGCTCAGGCTCCGGTGTGGAGCAGCTGACCGGTGCCTGGTGGAACAGGCACGGGCTGTGCCGGACTGACGACGCGCACCACTGGCTTGGTGCGGGGAGCAGGAACAGGCCGGACCGGGCTGACGACGCGCACCACTGGCTTGGTGCGGGGAGCAGGAACAGGCCGGACCGGGCTGGCGACGCGCACCACTGGCTTGGTGCGGGGAGCAGGAACGGGCCGGACCGGGCTGGCGACGCGCAACACAGGCTTGGTGCGGGAAGCAGGAACAGGCCGGACCGGGCTGGCGACGCGCACCACAGGCTTGGTGCGGGGAGCAGGAACGGGCCGGACCGGGCTGGCGACGCGCACCACAGGCTTGGTGCGGGGAGCAGGAACGGGCCGGACCGGGCTGGCGACGCGCACCACTGGCTTGGTGTGGGGAGCAGGAACGGGCCGGACCGGGCTGGCGACGCGCACCACTGGCTTGGTGCGGGGAGCAGGAACGGGCCGGACCGGGCTGACGACGCGCACCACTGGCTTGGTGCGGGGAGCAGGAACGGGCCGGACCGGGCTGGCGACGCGCACCACTGGCTTGGTGCGGGGAGCAGGAACAAGCCGGACTGGACTGTGGAGACGGACTGGAGGTCTGGAGCGAAGAGCTGACACAACCCGTCCTGGCTGAATGCCTATTTCTACACACTCTGTGTGAGGCATCAGCACAGGACGTACAGGGCTGTGCACTCGTACTGGCACTACAGCACGTGGCACTGGCGCAGGATATCCGGGACCGAGGAGGGGTACTGGAGGCCACGAACGTTGAGCCGGCACACTCCGTCCTGGCTGCATGCCCACCTTAGCACAACACGTGCGTGGTGCTAGCACAGGACGTACAGGACTGTGCCGGACCACTCGCGGCACAGTACGCAGCTCCGCATAACTCGGAACCTGCCCAGTCTCACGCTGCCTAGCCTGAGTACGGGGAGTTGGCTCTGCTCTACCTCTAGGCTCCGCCAACCTCCCTTCCAGCCCCCCAAACCTGGTGGCCTCCTCTTCTAATCCGCCGATACGTCCTGTAGCTGCCTCCAGCATCCCCGTCGTCCATGCCGTGTGCCCCCCCCCAAAAAATGTATTGTGGTTGCCTCTCGCCTGTCCGACGAAGACCCGGTTGGCGCCGCTTCTCCTCTCCTGCCTGGGCATCCTCCCTCATCGCCCTCCGGTAGCGGACGGCCTCCTCCTCCGTGATCTTCCCCCAACCGAGGAGGACATCCACTAGAGTAACCTCCTGTTCCTTACCCGGCGTTTGTTCCTGAACACGCTGCTTGGTCCTGTTTTGGTGGGATCTTCTGTCACGATCGTTGTAAGAAGCGGACCAAGGCGCAGCGTGATAAGCGTACATTATTTTATTAAATTAACGTACTAAACACACGATTATGGGTGGTCCTCTGTAGCTCAATTGGTAGAGCATGGTGTTTGTAACGCCAGGGTAGTGGGTTCGATCCCCAGGACCACCCATACATAAAAATGTATGCGCACATGACTGTAAGTCGCTTTGGATAAAAGTGTCTGCTAAATGGCATATTATTATTATTATATTATTAATATAGCAATACAGACGTATCAATACAGTTTTACAATACAATAACAGCCTTATCATTACAGCCTCATCAATACAGTGTTATAGTAATGCAATATGTTCTTATAAATACAGTGTTACAATACACAAAAACAGCCTTATCAATACAGTGTTGCAACACAGCCATATCAATACAGTGTTACAATACACCAATACAGCCTTAACAATACAGTGTTACAATACAGCAATACAGCCTTATCAATACAACCACTGTATTGAAACACTGTATTGATAAGGCTGTATTGATAAGGCTGTATTGATAAGGCTGTAATTAAATTATTGTAACACTGTATTGATTAGGCTGTATTGCTGTATTGTAACATTGTATTGATAATGTCTGTATTGAAATGGTTGTATTGCTGTATTGTAAAACTGTATTGATAAGGCTATATTGATAAGACTGTATTGATAAGGTTGTATTACTGTGTTGTAACACTGTATCTTAACATTGTATTGATAAGAATGTATTGCTGTATTGTAACACTGTATTGATAAGTCTGTATTGCTGTATTGAACCACAGTATTGATAAGGCTGTTTTACTGCAACTCGCTGTTGGCTGGGCTCCCTGCCTGTGCCATTAAACCCCTACAACTCATCCAGAATGCCGCAGCCCGTCTGGTGTTCAACCTTCCCAAGTTCTCTCACGTCACCCCGCTCCTCCGCACACTCCACTGGCTTCCAGTTGAAGCTCGCATCTGCTACAAGACCATGGTGCTTGCCTACGGAGCTGTGAGGGGAACGGTACCTCCGTACCTTCAGGCTCTGATCAGCTACACCCAAACGAGGGCATTGCGTTCATCCACCTCTGGCCTGCTGGCCCCCCTACGTCTGCGGAAGCACAGTTCCTGCTCAGCCCAGTCAAAACTGTTCGCTGCTCTGGCACCCCAATGGTGGAAAAAGCTCCCTCACGACGCCAGGACAGCGGAGTCACTCACCACCTTCCGGAGACACTTGAAACCCCACCTCTTTAAGGAATACCTGGGATAGGATAAAGTAATCCTTCTACACCCCCCCCCCCAAAAAAAATTAATATATATATTGTAAAGTGGTTATCCCACTGGCTATAAGGTGAATGCACCAATTTGTAAGTCGCTCTGGATAAGAGCGTCTGCTAAATGACGTAAATGTAAATGTAAACGTATAAGGGATTATGGCTGTATTGCAACTCTATATTGATAAGGCTGTATTGCTGTATTGCAACACTGTATTGATAAGGCTGTATTGCTGTAATGTAACAATGTATTGATAAGGCTGTATTGCTGTAATGTAACACTGTATTGATAAGGCTGTATTGCTGTAATGTAACACTGTATTGATAAGGCTGTATTGCTGTAATGTAACACTGTATTGATAAGGCTGCATTGCTGTAATGTAACACTGTATTGATAAGGCTGTATTGCTGTAATGTAACACTGTATTGATAAGGCTGTATTGCTGTAATGTAACCCTGTATTGATAAGGCTGTATTGTAACAATGTTTTGATAAGGCTGTATTGCTGAATGACGCTTAGACCCTCTCCAAACAGACCTGGCAACACAGAGAACTACAGGTTCAGACCCTCCCCAAACAGACCTGGCAACAGAGAGAACTACAGGTTCAGACCCTCCCCAAACAGACCTGGCAACAGAGAGAACTACAGGTTCAGACCCTCCCCAAACAGACCTGGCAACAGAGAGAACTACAGGTTCAGACCCTCCCCAAACAGACCTGGCAACAGAGAGAACTACAGGTTCAGACCCTCCCCAAACAGACCTGGCAACAGAGAGAACTACAGGTTCAGACCCTCCCCAAACAGACCTGGCAGCAGAGAGAACTACAGGTTCAGACCCTCCCCAAACAGACCTGGCAACAGAGAACTACAGGTTCAACCCTCCCCAAACAGACCTGGCAACAGAGAGAACTACAGGTTCAGACCCTCCCCAAACAGACCTGGCAACAGAGAGAACTACAGGTTCAGACCCTCCCCAAACAGACCTGGCAACAGAGAGAACTACAGGTTCAGACCCTCCCCAAACAGACCTGGCAACAGAGAGAACTACAGGTTCAGACCCTCCCCAAACAGACCTGGCAACACTGATGAGAGAGGAAAGAAACACATGACTCTGTTAAAATGTTACAGTCTACTTATAAAGTGTGAAATAAATTATTTTGATCAGAACTTTAAATGAACATAATTGATTAGCCTTTAAGTTAATTTAAAAAAAAGTATTATGTTCACAGCCTTGTCAGACCAGAACGGTTTTTGCACCTGCTCCTGTTATGAATAGAAAGTAATGTACTGCTCCTGTCCTGCTGCATAGACAGCTGTGGTTTGCATTGTTCTGTTGAGACCCAATAGATTATGAATAGAAAGCAATGTACTGTCAGACCAGCTGGGGTTATGACAGCACAGTTAGCTTCATCTGAAGTGATCTCCTCATCTGTCAGTCAATTATTTATTGTAATGACAATGATTTTGAGATAATTCAACAAGCAAATAAACTGAACATTTTCTCAGGACATCAGAGGAAGGAAGACTTTCCATCCAAATTTAAATTTGAATCCTGACATTGATACCCCCTATCACCCCTAATCTCCCCTGTTTCAGCTCATCCTGGCCACCAGTTCCAGAACAAAACTGAGCTCTTCTCTATGAACTGGACATGTCATGGATATTCTAACCAGGTAAACCCAACGAACCTTTATCTATTGGATACAGGATGAATTGACAGATAATAATAGTTAAATGAGAGATATGACAGGGCAACAGATATAACGGTCAGCTACATTTACCGCTGTATTTAGCTGTGACAGGCTGCTGTAACGGGTCCGCCCCCTGGGGAATATGAATACATCCGCGCGCACCTTTAATTGTTGGCAGCTCCGTCCCCCCGCGCGCCGACCACACCATTGGACCTGTAACAACACTACCGATGCACTAGCGCCGACCACACCATTGGACCTGTAACAACACTACCGATGCACTAGCGCCGACCACACCATTGGACCTGTAACAACACTACCGATGCACTAGCGCCGACCACACCATTGGACCTGTAACAACACTACCGATGCACTAGCGCCGACCACACCATTGGACCTGTAACAACACTACCGATGCACTAGCGCCGACCACACCATTGGACCTGTAACAACACTACCGATGCACTAGCGCCGACCACACCATTGGACCTGTAACAACACTACCGATGCACTAGCGCCGACCACACCATTGGACCTGTAACAACACTACCGATGCACTAGCGCCGACCACACCATTGGACCTGTAACAACACTACCGATGCACTAGCGCCGACCACACCATTGGACCTGTAACAACACTACCGATGCACTAGCGCCGACCACACCATTGGACCTGTAACAACACTACCGATGCACTAGCGCCGACCACACCATTGGACCTGTAACAACACTACCGATGCACTAGACTGCTTTCTTTCCCCCTCTCTTGTTTTTTCCATTTTGTCTTTTTATTTAGTTTTAGGGGGGATTGCATTTACTTTGTTGACTTGTTGACTTGGTTTCACCAACACTTGTTTGGGGTTTCAGCTACTTTGCCGCCTCAAGGTCAGTACCGAAACAGGTGTTGCTATTATAAGGCTACAAATGGCAGTGCATGACCATGTGACATTTAACCAGCTAACATCACAGAGAAGTGATTTTAATAGCAGCAACAGTTTTGATTATGGAGATCAAATGTGCATGTTTAATGCAACGTAGGCTATTATTCATAGCAAGCAGAATAAAGTAGCCTAATAAAAGTATTAAGTAGACTAAAATTGGTCAATGGGCAATAACCCTTCGGCTAATGCAACAGGCTACACTGGAAAACCATGAAACATGTGACACGTTTATGACCTAAATGTCAGTGTTTAAAACTTAAACATTAGGCATTTAGATTTGCCAATAAGTGTTCTCATCTTAAACACATGCGTTTAGAATACTAGATTAAAGAAGACAGTCAGTTTTTTTCCGGTGTGTTTCCAACCAGGAGAACACCTATATCTGCTAAGTGTTCAGATTTTAAACACTAGTGTTTGCTTTTCACATTGTCCTGTTTAGAGTGCATTTAGTCATTGTCCTGTTTAGAGTGCATTCAGTCATTGTCCTGTTTAGAGTGCATTCAGTCATTGTCCTGTTTAGAGTGCATTCAGTCCTGTTTAGAGTGCATTCAGTCCTGTTTAGAGTGCATTCAGTCCTGTTTAGAGAGCATTTAGTCATTAGAAATGTATGTGACCTTCCATTATCCTATTTCCCAGCATGCTTTGTTGCAGTTCTGTTTTTAGAATAGTTTGTTTTAATATCGGTTTCCTCATGCATGTTGATTGATTTATTGATCTTATACTACACAAAGATAAATAACTAACATTTTTCTAAAATAATCCAATCTGTAAGGGTTGGAGTTATTGCACCCGTTATTGAGATGGTTGTTCCAGTTGAGATGGGTTAGGTAGTCTTGTTTGTTAATTCATTCATTATAGCAGTCATGCTGAGTGTAGATTGTGGATGATAAACTATTTAAATTGTTGGATGTTCTCTCTTTGGCTGGATTCCGATAGGAATTACTAATCACTTCACAAACCAGCTTATTGTGACTTGGTTTGATGTGGTCCTTGATCCTGGATTTTTAGACCACAATGTTGAGGATAACTAGACCATAACTAAAGGTTGAGGATAACTAGGTCATAACTAAAGGCTGAGAATAACTAGACCATAACTAAAGGTTGAGGATAACTAGGTCATAACTAAAGGCTGAGGATAACTAGACCATAACTAAAGGTTGAGGATAACTAGACCATAACTAAAGGTAGAGGATAACTAGGTCATAACTAAAGGCCTTATGACATGTCTAATATGTGGTCATAAAGGGTTTACTTTTAATTGAAAAACATTCACTTAGACAGTCACTTGGTGAAGGCTTCAGGAATATAAGTTATTGAATGCTACAACCATGTCTCTATCATTAACAAACACAGTCATGGGTGGGTATCTCTCACATTAACTTGAAAGGCATGCTGGTAAATATGCAAATACAGCGTTACATTTACATTTTACATTTACATTTACATTTTAGTCATTTAGCAGACGCTCTTATCCAGAGCGACTTACAGGAGCAATTAGGGTTAAGTGCCTTGCTCAAGGGCACATTTACGTCATTTAGCAGACGCTCTAGTCCAGAGCGACTCACAAATTGATGCATTCACCCTATAGCCAGTGGGATAACCACTTTACAATTTTTTTTTTTGGGGGGGGGGGGGGAGAAGGATTACTTTATCCTATCCCAGGTATTCCTTAAAGAGGTGGGGTTTCAAATGTCTCCGGAAGGTGGTGAGCGACTCCGCTGTGTGTGTGGGGGGGGTAGAAGGACTACTTTATCCTATCCCAGGTATTCCTTAAAGAGGTGGGGTTTCAAATGTCTCCGGAAGGTGGTGAGTGACACCGCTGTGTGTGTGGGGGGGGGGTAGAAGGATTGCTTTATCCTATCCCAGGTATTCCTTAAAGAGGTGGGGTTTCAAATGTCTCCGGAAGGTGGTGAGTGACTCCGCTGTGTGTGTGGGGGGGGAGAAGGATTGCTTTATCCTATCCCAGGTATTCCTTAAAGAGGTGGGGTTTCAAATGTCTCCGGAAGGTGGTGAGTGACTCCGCTGTGTGTGTGGGGGGTAGAAGGATTGCTTTATCCTATCCCAGGTATTCCTTAAAGAGGTGGGGTTTCAAATGTCTCCGGAAGGTGGTGAGTGACTCCGCTGTCCTGGCGTCGTGAGGGAGCTTGTTCCACCATTGGGGTGCCAGAGCAGCGAACAGTTTTGACTGGGCTGAGCGGGAGCTATGCTTCCGCAGAGGAAGGGAGCCAGCAGGCCAGAGGTGGATGAACGCAATGCCCTCGTTTGGGTGTAGGGACTGATCAGAGCCCGAAGGTACAGAGGTGCCGTTCCCCTCGCTGCTCCAAAGGCAAGCACCATGGTCTTGTAACGGATGCGAGCTTCAACTGGAAGCCAGTGGAGTGTGCGGAGGAGGGGGGTGACGTGAGAGAACTTGGGAAGGTTGAACACCAGACGGGCTGCGGCATTCTGGATGAGTTGTAGGGGTTTAATGGCACATGCAGGGAGGCCAGCCAACAGCGAGTTGCAGTAATCCAGACGGGAGATGACAAGTGCCTGGATTAGGACCTGTGCCGCTTCCTGTGTAAGGCAGGGTCGTACTCTCCGAATGTTGTAGAGCATGAACCTGCAGGAGCGGGTCACCGCCTTGATGTTAGCGGAGAACGACAGGGTGTTGTCCAGGGTCACGCCAAGGCTCTTCGCACTCTGGGAGGAGGACACAACGGAGTTGTCAACCGTGATGGCGAGATCATGGAACGGGCAGTCCTTCCCCGGGAGGAAGAGCAGCTCCGTCTTGCCAGGGTTCAGCTTGAGGTGGTGATCCGTCATCCATACTGATATGTCTGCCAGACATGCAGAGATGCGATTCGCCACCTGGTTATCAGAAGGGGGAAAGGAGAAGATTAGTTGTGTATCGTCAGCGTAGCAATGATAGGAGAGGCCGTGTGAGGATATGACAGAGCCAAGTGACTTGGTGTATAGGGAGAAAAGGAGAGGGCCTAGAACTTAGCCCCTGGGGACACCAGTGGTGAGAGCACGTGGTGCGGAGACAGCTTCTCGCCACGCCACTTGGTAGGAGCGACCGGTCAGGTAGGACGCAATCCAGGAGTGAGCCGCGCCGGAGATGCCCAGCTCGGAGAGGGTGGAGAGGAGGATCTGATGGTTCACAGTATCAAAGGCAGCAGACAGGTCTAGAAGGACAAGAGCAGAGGAGAGAGAGTTAGCTTTAGCAGTGCGGAGAGTCTCCGTGACACAGAGAAGAGCAGTCTCAGTTGAATGACCAGTCCTGAAACCTGATTGGTTTGGATCAAGAAGGTCATTCTGAGAGAGATAGCAAGAGAGTTGGCTAAAGACGGCACGCTCAATAGTTTTGGAAAGAAAAGAAAGAAGGGATACTGGTCTGTAGTTGTTGACATCAGTGGGGTCGAGTGTTGGTTTTTTTGAGAAGGGGAGCAACTCTCGCTCTCTTGAAGACGGAAGGGACATGGCCAGCGGTCAAGGATGAGTTGATCAGCGAGGTGAGGTAGGGGAGAAGGTCACCGGAGATGGTCTGGAGAAGGGAGGAGGGGATGGGGTCAAGCGGGCAGGTTGTTGGGCGGCCTGCAGTCACAAGTCGCAGGATTTTATCTGGAGAGAGAGGGGAGAAAGAAGTCAAAGCATAGGGTAGGGCAGTGTGAGCAGGACCAGCAGTGTCATTAGACTTAACAAACGAGGATCGGATGTCGTCAACCTTCTTTTTCAAAGTGGTTGACGAAGTCATCCACAGAGAGAGAGGAGGGGGGATTCAGGAGGGAGGAAAATGTGGCAAAGAGCTTCCTAGGGTTAGAGGCAGATGCTTGGAATTTAGAGTGGTAGAAGGTGGCCTTAGCAGCAGAAACAGATGAAGAAAATGTAGAGAGGAGGGAGTGAAAAGATGCCAGGTCGACAGGGAGTTTAGTTTTCTTCCATTTCCGCTCCGCTGCCCGGAGCTCTGTTCTGTGAGCTCGCAATGAGTCATCAAGCCACGGAGCTGGAGGGGGAGGACCGAGCCGGCCGGGAGGATAGGGGGACACAGAGAGTCAAAGGATGCAGAAAGGGAGGAGAGGAGGGTTGAGGAGGCAGAATCAGGAGATTGGAGGGAGAAGGATTGAGCAGAGGGAAGAGATGATAGGATGGAAGAGGAGAGAGTAGTGGGAGAGAGAGAGCGAAGGTTGCGGCGGCGCATTACCATCTGTGTAGGGGCAGAGTGAGTAGTGTGGGAGGAGAGCGAGAGAGAAAAGGAAACAAAGTAGTGGTCGGAGACATGGAGGGGAGTTGCAGTGAGATTAGTAGAGGAGCAGCATCTAGTGAAGATGAGGTCAAGCGTATTGCCTGCCTTGTGAGTAGGGGGGACGGTGAGAGGGTGAGGTCAAAAGAGGAGAGGAGTGGAAAGAAGGAGGCAGAGAGAAATGAGTCAAATGTGGACATAGGGAGGTTGAAATCCCCCCAAAACTGTGAGGGGTGAGCCATCCTCAGGGAAGGAACTTATCAAGGCGTCAAGCTCATTGATGAACTCTCCAAGGGAACCTGGAGGGCGATAGATGACAAGGATATTAAGCTTAAATGGGCTAGTGACTGTGACAGCATGGAATTCAAATGAGGAGATAGACAGATGGGTTAGGGGAAAAATTGAGAATGTCCACTTGGGAGAGATGAGGATTCCTGTACCACCACCCCTCTGACCAGATGCTCTCGCGGGTATGCGAGAACACATGGTCAGACGAGGAGAGAGCAGTAGGAGTAGCAATGTTTTCAATGGTGATCCATGTTTCCGTCAGCGCCAGGAAGTCGAGGGACTGGAGGTTGGCATAGGCTGGGATGAAGTCAGCTTTGTTGGCAGCAGAACGGCAGTTCCAGAGGCTGCCTGCGACCTGGAACTCCAGGTGTGGGGTGCGTGCAGGGACCACCAGGTTAGAGAGGCAGCAGCCACGCGGTGTGGTGCGTTTGTGTAGCCTGTGCAGAGAGGGAGAGAACAGGGATAGGCAGAGGCATAGTTGACAGGCTGTAGCAAATGGCTACAAAAATGCAGAGGAGATCGGAATGAAATGAGCTAAGCATCTGGGAGAGGAGAGAGCAGGGCCTCCCTCACCAAAAACTTCTACCTCAGAAACTAAAATTGTTTCACTGAACCCCCCGAACAAAAACTCTCCCAACTTCCACCTTTAGAAATCAGAATTGTGTGTGAACCACAGCGGTTCAATGTTTAAAGGAATAGACTCAACCCACTTTATTCAGCTAGCTAACTATGACAGCATAGCTAACTAGCATGCTAGCATCCAATAACAATAACACACAGTTTAGCACCAACACTTGGTCACAACAAACCACCAATAGTGTGTTAACTAGCTAACTAGCATGCTAGCATCCAGTAACACACAGTTTAGCACCAACACTGGTCACAACAAACCACCAATAGTGTGATAACACACTAAACAGATCATTCGTGTCTGTGTCAAGTTCCTTTCATGACGCAGCAATGATTAAACGTTGGCTAGCTAGGACAAGTATATTGTATTTAGCTACTACAGTACAGTTAGCTGGTCGTGTTGGGTAGCTAGCAATGGCCACTGTGTTGACTTTGTTTGAAGAACGGCTAGCTAGCTAGCTTCGTGCTACACCCGGCACACAATGGCTACTGTGTTGACTCTGACTCTGTTCGAAAAACGGCTAGTTAGCTCGCTTCGTGCTACAGCCGGCACGGCCGAAGACACTGCCAACTTACAGTAACTACCCACAACAACCCACGATGCCTAGCTATGACGCCATAGCTAACTAGCATGCTAGCATCCATTAACACACAGTTTAGCACCAATACTTGGTTACAACAAACTGCCAAGAGTGTGTTAGCACACTAAACAGATAATTCATGTCCGTGTCTAGTTCCTTTCATAACGCATAACGCAGCAAAAATTAAACGTTGGCTAGCAGCACATTAACATTGGAAACAGCTCTCCACCGTTGCTAAACGTTACCAGTAGCTACCCGCTAGCTAGCTAGCCTCGTGCTTCGATACTAACCTACAATTACCTACGGAAACCTACAATAACAACAATACTAACCTACAATAACTACAATACCTAACTACAACTAACTACCTACCTACGATCTAATACATGGTTAAGCTTTACTCAACACCATATGAGAAGCTTACCTCCTGCTTACCTCCTGCTAGAGAAAAACACAACCTCTCCCGATGGTGTTAAAACAACTCCCCCAGTGTTTAGTGTTTAAACCCTAAATGCCTTGTGCTGAATAAACGTGTTCAGGTGTTTAAAAAGGGTTACAGCGAATAAACATGTTCTGGCGTTTACAATCTAAACACTGTGACGAGTTTAGTTATGCGTTTAGTTATGCGTTTAGTTATGCGTTTAGTTATGCGTTTAGTTATGCGTTTAGTTATGTGTTCAGATTCTAAACAATCGGTTTAGCAGTTCAGTCAGTTCCATACATGTCACCATGTAATTTGAGAGAAAACAAATCAGGGATAATCAATGTAATGAACATCTATATCTATTCAGTGTCAGAAGTGTACAGCAGTAGTTACAAATAGACAGCAGCTGCTGTATGGAAATAGTTGACTGTCTGTCCCGCTGCCCTCTCCTGTCCTCTCCTGTCCTCCTGTCCTCCTGTCCCGCTGCCCTCTCCTGTCCTCCTGTCCTCCTGTCCCGCTGCCCTCTCCTGTCCTCCTGTCCTCCTGTCCTCCTGTCCTCCTGTCCTCCTGTCCTCCTGTCCTCCTGTCCCGCTGCCCTCTCCTGTCCTCCTGTCCTCCTGTCCCGCTGCCCTCTCCTGTCCTCCTGTCCTCCTGTCCTCCTGTCCTCCTGTCCTCCTGTCCTCCTGTCCTCTCCTGTCCTCCTGTCCTCCTGTCCTCCTGTCCTCTCCTGTCCTCCTGTCCTCTCCTGTCCTCCTGTCCTCCTGTCCTCTCCTGTCCTCCTGTCCTCCTGTCCCACTGCCCTCTCCTGTCCTCCTGTCCTCCTGTCCTCCTGTCCTCCTGTCCTCCTGTCCTCCTGTCCTCTCCTGTCCTCCTGTCCTCCTGTCCTCCCTGTCCTCCTGTCCTCCTGTCCTCCTGTCCTCTCCTGTCCTCCTGTCCTCCTGTCCTCCTGTCCTTCCTGTCCTCCTGTCCTCCTGTCCTCCTGTCCTCTCCTCTGTCCTCCTGTCCTCCTGTCCTCTCCTGTCCTCCTGTCCTCCTGTCCTCCCTGTCCTCCTGTCCTCCTGTCCTCCTGTCCTCCTGTCCTCCTGTCCTCCTGTCCTACTGTCCTCCTGTCCTCTCCTGTCCTCCTGTCCTCCTGTCCTCTCCTGTCCTCCTGTCCTCTCCTGTCCTCTCCTGTCCTCCTGTCCTCCTGTCCTCCTGTCCTCCTGTCCTCTCCTGTCCTCCTGTCCTCTCCTGTCCTCTCCTGTCCTCCTGTCCTCCTGTCCTCTCCTGTCCTCCTGTCCTCCTGTCCTCCTGCCCTCTCCTGTCCTCCTGTCCTCCTGTCCCGCTGCCCTCGCCTGTCCTCCTGTCCTCCTGTCCTCCTGTCCTCCTGTCCTCCTGTCCCGCTGCCCTCTCCTGTCCTCCTGTCCTACTGTCCTCCTGTCCTCTCCTGTCCTCCTGTCCTCCTGTCCTCTCCTGTCCTCCTGTCCTCTCCTGTCCTCTCCTGTCCTCCTGTCCTCCTGTCCTCTCCTGTCCTCCTGTCCTCCTGTCCTCCTGCCCTCTCCTGTCCTCCTGTCCTCCTGTCCTCCTGTCCCGCTGCCCTCTCCTGTCCTCCTGTCCTCCTGTCCTCCTGTCCTCCTGTCCTCCTGTCCCGCTGCCCTCTCCTGTCCTCCTGTCCTCCTGTCCTCCTGTCCCGCTGCCCTCTCCTGTCCTTCTGGATACACATGGAACATGTTCCAATACATTATATTACAGCTCCAGTAAGATATAAAGCTGATGACAGCCTACCCATGACAGCCTACCCATGACAGCCTACCCTTGACAGCCTACCCATGACAGCCTACACATGACAGCCTACCCTTGACAGCCTACCCATGACAGCCTACCCATGACAGCCTACCCATCTCATGTCTGGACCAACATTGACAAGTGATTCGTATCTTATGTGACATTATTATTATTATTATTATTATTATTATTATTATTATTATTATTATTGTGTGCTGTACAAGTGCTGTACATTGGACCATATACATGTTAGGTAAAATAACAACCCAATGTTCATCTCCCAGGACAAACTAGCTAGCAAAAGCTAGCTAGTTAAATGTCCATGAATGTTTCATTTGTGTTTCGACCAGTGGCGTGTATTCATGGTAAAAAATGTACCAAAGAAAAAAACGTTGTATCTTTCGTCTCTGTGTTTCCATAATTTTCCTTCATTTCACAAGAGGCTGAATTTATCTCACCGGAGAAAGCATCCAAGGGAGAGAAACAGTGCCATCTATCTGATTCTGTCTGGTCCAAATGAGTCAACGATCATTTGGCCTCCCTTGATAAAAAAAGTATAAAATAATAGCCAATCAGCGTTGAGCTAAACTGAGTGAAAAAAAAAGTGTCAAGGGAAGCCAGCTTGGATTCTGCTTCACTCCGAGAGAAATACTGCACGTCATCGATGGAAACAACTTGAATTGTTGCATGTTGTCCTCCGGTGGCTAGCTAGCTAAAATTGGCCCTTTCCTAAATTAGCCATGGACGGAGATAGGGATATGGACGGAGATAAGGATATGGATGGAGATCGGGATATGGATGGAGATCGGGATATGGATGGAGATCGGGATATGGATGGAGATCGGGATATGGATGGAGATCGGGATATGGATGGAGATAGGGATATGGATGGAGATAGGGATATGGATGGAGACAGGGATATGGATGGAGACCGGGATATGGATGGAGATAGGGATATGGATGGAGATAGGGATATGGATGGAGATAGGGATATGGATGGAGATAGGGATATGGGGGCGGCAGGTAGCTTAGTGGTTAAGAGCGTTGTGCCAGTAACCGAAAGGTCGCTGGTTCTAATCCCCGAGCTGACTAGGTGAAAAATCTGTCGATGTGCCCTTGAGCAAGGCACTTAACCCTAATTGCTCCTGTAAGTCGCTCTGGATAAGAGCGTCTGCTAAATGACTAAAATGTAAAATGTAAATATGGATGGAGATCGGGATATGGATGGAGATAGGTATATGGATGGAGATAGGGATATGGATGGAGATAGGGATATGGATGGAGACAGGGATATGGATGGAGATAGGGATATGGATGGAGATCGGGATATGGATGGAGATAGGGATATGGATGGAGATAGGGATATGGATGGAGATCGGGATATGGATGGAGATCGGGATATGGATGGAGATCGGGATATGGATGGAGATCGGGATATGGAGATCGGGATATGGATGGAGATCGGGATATGGATGGAGATAGGGATATGGATGGAGATAGGGATATGGATGGAGATAGGGATATGGATAGGGATATGGGGGCGGCAGGTAGCTTAGTGGTTAAGAGCGTTGTGCCAGTAACCGAAAGGTCGCTGGTTCTAATCCCCGAGCTGACTAGGTGAAAAATCTGTCGATGTGCCCTTGAGCAAGGCACTTAACCCTAATTGCTCCTGTAAGTCGCTCTGGATAAGAGCGTCTGCTAAATGACTAAAATGTAAAATGTAAATATGGATGGATATGGATGGAGATAGGTATATGGATGGAGATCGGGATATGGATGGAGATAGGGATATGGATGGAGATAGGGATATGGATGGAGATCGGGATATGGACGTTTTACTCAATTCTCCGTACTGCCCAGTGATTATAACGACGATTCTGATCCAACCATAAAATACATTGTGCCCCTGGACTGAGAGGATGGAAGTTCAATATGTAGCTAGATGTAAAAGGCTAATGTTAACTAGCTAACGTTGCCCATGAAAGGAAGTTAGGCTAGCGAGCAAGCATTTTAGCCAGTTAACTTAAAGCGTGTACTGTATGAAAGAGTCATAGACCGTTTCGTTGAAAGAGAGGAGGATGGCATTGGCAATTCTCTACAAGTAGGGTGAGTCAACATGTTTTTTATACGTGCACGAACGCGCACACACCCACACCCACACACACACGCAAATCAGAACAATGGACAGCCACATCATATTTATCTTACGTTGATTGGACTAAATTGTTTTTGGTATCTTTTAGTTGTCACTGTATTAGACTAAGCAGAGGTGATTTGATGATGATGAAATGTTGAAGTTGAAATGGTGCTGGAATAGTGGAGGCTGCTCCTGTTTTTCTTTGCAACTTGCGGTAAGTCTCCGTGGTTCTAAATCAATAGTTGTTTAGTAGTCTGACAATGTTGGAAACATGAACTTTCTTGAACATACTGTAGGTCGTGTACTGTACCTGTTTGCTACATGCTAAACATGCATAACAGGTTGCTATCCGGTTTTGTGATTAAACAAAGGTGTGGTTGAATTTATTCTGCCACTGTGTCTTATTGTCTTGACCTTAGGACTATATATCACGGTGGCAAGGCATATGAACTAACAGGTTATAGAGAAAATAACTCAATTATTACAACACAGAGATTGTAATATGGCTTTTTTTTCTGGCTTCCCCAGTGTTTTTACCCATGCACCGCTACTGGTTTCGACCGACCCCAAAATTAATATAATTGATTCACAGTTTATTTTGGTATTTTAACCTGCGTGTCATGATTGCATCTGGTGGGGATATACAAAATCAACATACACACGATGGTGCACATGGACATGCGGTGGCCGGTGTAGTCAGCATGTACCGGTTCAGATAACTCCAGAGAGAGAGAAAAGAGAGGGAGAGGTCTCTAGGTTCTCTACTATCTCTGATAACACTACTGTATTTAACTCCAGAGAGAGAGAGAGGTCTCTAGGTTCTCTACTATCTCTGATAACACTACTGTATATAACTCCAGAGAGAGAGAGAGGTCTCTAGGTTCTCTACTATCTCTGATAACACTACTGTATTTAACTCCAGAGAGAGAGAGAGGTCTCTAGGTTCTCTACTATCTCTGATAACACTACTGTATTTAACTCCAGAGAGAGAGAGAGAGAGGTCTCCAGGTTCTCTACTATCTCTGATAACACTACTGTATATAACTCCAGAGAGAGAGAGAGAGAGAGGTCTCTAGGTTCTCTACTATCTCTGATAACACTACTGTATATAACTCCAGAGAGAGAGAGAGGTCTCTAGGTTCTCTACTATCTCTGATAACACTACTGTATTTAACTCCAGAGAGAGAGAGAGAGAGAGGTCTCTAGGTTCTCTACTATCTCTGATAACACTACTGTATTTAACTCCAGAGAGAGAGAGAGAGAGAGGTCTCCAGGTTCTCTACTATCTCTGATAACACTACTGTATATAACTCCAGAGAGAGAGAGAGGTCTCCAGGTTCTCTACTATCTCTGATAACACTACTGTATATAACTCCAGAGAGAGAGAGAGGTCTCTAGGTTCTCTACTATCTCTGATAACACTACTGTATATAACTCCAGAGAGAGAGAGAGGTCTCTAGGTTCTCTACTATCTCTGATAACACTACTGTATTTAACTCCAGAGAGAGAGAGAGAGAGGTCTCTAGGTTCTCTACTATCTCTGATAACACTACTGTATTTAACTCCAGAGAGAGAGAGAGAGAGAGGTCTCCAGGTTCTCTACTATCTCTGATAACACTACTGTATATAACTCCAGAGAGAGAGAGAGGTCTCCAGGTTCTCTACTATCTCTGATAACACTACTGTATATAACTCCAGAGAGAGAGAGAGAGGTCTCTAGGTTCTCTACTATCTCTGATAACACTACTGTTATAACTCCAGAGAGAGAGAGAGGTCTCCAGGTTCTCTACTATCTCTGATAACACTACTGTATTTAACTCCAGAGAGAGAGAGCGGTCTCTAGGTTCTCTACTATCTCTGATAAGACTACTGTATATAACTCCAGAGAGAGAGAGAGAGGTCTCCAGGTTCTCTACTATCTCTGATAACACTACTGTATATAACTCCAGAGAGAGAGAGAGATGTCTCTAGGTTCTCTACTATCTCTGATAACACTACTGTATATAACTCCAGAGAGAGAGAGAGGTCTCCAGGTTCTCTACTATCTCTGATAACACTACTGTATATAACTCCAGAGAGAGAGAGAGAGAGAGAGGTCTCCAGGTTCTCTACTATCTCTGATAACACTACTGTATATAACTCCAGAGAGAGAGAGAGAGGTCTCCAGGTTCTCTACTATCTCTGATAACACTACTGTATATAACTCCAGAGAGAGAGAGAGAGAGAGGTCTCCAGGTTCTCTCCTATCTCTGATAACACTACTGTATATAACTCCAGAGAGAGAGAGAGAGGTCTCTAGGTTCTCTACTATCTCTGATAACACTACTGTATATAACTCCAGAGAGAGAGAGAGAGGTCTCCAGGTTCTCTACTATCTCTGATAACACTACTGTATATAACTCCAGAGAGAGAGAGAGAGAGAGAGGTCTCTAGGTTCTCTACTATCTCTGATAACACTACTGTATATAACTCCAGAGAGAGAGAGAGGTCTCTAGGTTCTCTACTATCTCTGATAACACTACTGTATTTAACTCCAGAGAGAGAGAGAGGTCTCTAGGTTCTCTACTATCTCTGATAACACTACTGTATATAACTCCAGAGAGAGAGAGATAGGTCTCTAGGTTCTCTACTATCTCTGATAACACTACTGTATTTAACTCCAGAGAGAGAGAGAGGTCTCTAGGTTCTCTACTATCTCTGATAACACTACTGTATTTAACTCCAGAGAGAGAGAGAGAGAGGTCTCCAGGTTCTCTACTATCTCTGATAACACTACTGTATATAACTCCAGAGAGAGAGAGAGAGAGCGAGGTCTCTAGGTTCTCTACTATCTCTGATAACACTACTGTATATAACTCCAGAGAGAGAGAGAGTCTCTAGGTTCTCTACTATCTCTGATAACACTACTGTATTTAACTCCAGAGAGAGAGAGAGAGAGGTCTCCAGTTTCTCTACTATCTCTGATAACACTACTGTATATAACTCCCGAAAGAGAGAGAGAAGGTCTCCAGGTTCTCTACTATCTCTGATAACACTACTGTATATAACTCCAGAGAGAGAGAGAGGTCTCCAGGTTCTCTACTATCTCTGATAACACTACTGTATATAACTCCAGAGAGAGAGAGAGAGGTCTCCAGGTTCTCTACTATCTCTGATAACACTACTGTATATAACTCCAGAGAGAGAGAGAGGTCTCTAGGTTCTCTACTATCTCTGATAACACTACTGTATATAACTCCAGAGAGAGAGAGAGAGGTCTCCAGGTTCTCTACTATCTCTGATAAGACTACTGTATATAACTCCAGAGAGAGAGAGAGAGGTCTCCAGGTTCTCTACTATCTCTGATAACACTACTGTATATAACTCCAGAGAGAGAGAGAGATGTCTCTAGGTTCTCTACTATCTCTGATAACACTACTGTATATAACTCCAGAGAGAGAGAAGTCTCCAGGTTCTCTACTATCTCTGATAACACTACTGTATATAACTCCAGAGAGAGAGAGATCTCCAGGTTCTCTACTATCTCTGATAACACTACTGTATATAACTCCAGAGAGAGAGAGAGAGGGTCTCCAGGTTCTCTACTATCTCTGATAACACTACTGTATATAACTCCAGAGAGAGAGAGAGAGGTCTCCAGGTTCTCTACTATCTCTGATAACACTACTGTATATAACTCCAGAGAGAGAGAGAGGTCTCTAGGTTCTCTACTATCTCTGATAACACTACTGTATATAACTCCAGAGAGAGAGAGAGAGGTCTCCAGGTCCTCTACTATCTCTGATAACACTACTGTATATAACTCCAGAGAGAGAGAGAGAGGTCTCTAGGTTCTCTACTATCTCTGATAACACTACTGTATATAACTCCAGAGAGAGAAGTCTCCAGGTTCTCTACTATCTCTGATAACACTACTGTATATAACTCCAGAGAGAGAGAGAGGTCTCCAGGTTCTCTACTATCTCTGATAACACTACTGTATATAACTCCAGAGAGAGAGAGAGAGGTCTCCAGGTTCTCTACTATCTCTGATAACACTACTGTATATAACTCCAGAGAGAGAGAGAGGTCTCCAGGTTCTCTACTATCTCTGATAACACTACTGTATATAACTCCAGAGAGAGAGAGAGAGTCTCTAGGTTCTCTACTATCTCTGATAACACTACTGTATATAACTCCAGAGAGAGAGAGAGAGGTCTCCAGGTCCTCTACTATCTCTGATAACACTACTGTATATAACTCCAGAGAGAGAGAGAGGTCTCCAGGTTCTCTACTATCTCTGATAACACTACTGTATATAACTCCAGAGAGAGAGAGTCTCTAGGTTCTCTACTATCTCTGATAACACTACTGTATATAACTCCAGAGAGAGAGAGTCTCCAGGTTCTCTACTATCTCTGATAACACTACTGTATATAACTCCAGAGAGAGAGAGAGAGGTCTCCAGGTTCTCTACTATCTCTGATAACACTACTGTATATAACTCCAGAGAGAGAGAGAGAGGTCTCCAGGTTCTCTACTATCTCTGATAACACTACTGTATATAACTCCAGAGAGAGAGAGAGAGGTCTCCAGGTCCTCTACTATCTCTGATAACACTACTGTATATAACTCCAGAGAGAGAGAGAGGGTCTCCAGGTTCTCTACTATCTCTAATAACACTACTGTATATAACTCCAGAGAGAGAGAGAGAGGTCTCCAGGTTCTCTACTATCTCTGATAACACTACTGTATATAACTCCAGAGAGAGAGAGAGAGTCTCTAGGTTCTCTACTATCTCTGATAACACTACTGTATATAACTCCAGAGAGAGAGAGAGAGAGAGGTCTCCAGGTTCTCTACTATCTCTGATAACAATACTGTATATAACTCCAGAGAGAGAGAGAGAGGTCTCCCAGGTTCTCTACTATCTCTGAAAACACTACGCTATATAACTCCAGAGAGAGAGAGAGAGGGTCTCCAGGTTCTCTACTATCTCTGATAACACTACTGTATATAACTCCAGAGAGAGAGAGAGAGAGGTCTCCAGGTCCTCTACTATCTCTGATAACAATACTGTATATAACTCCAGAGAGAGAGAGAGAGAGAGAGGGTCTCCAGGTTCTCTACTATCTCTGATAACACTACTGTATATAACTCCAGAGAGAGAGAGAGGTCTCTAGGTTCTCTACTATCTCTGATAACACTACTGTATATAACTCCAGAGAGAGAGAGAGAGAGAGAGGTCTCTAGGTTCTCTACTATCTCTGATAACACTACTGTATATAACTCCAGAGAGAGAGAGAGAGAGAGGTCTCCAGGTCCTCTACTATCTCTGATAACAATACTGTATATAACTCCAGAGAGAGAGAGAGAGAGAGAGAGAGAGAGAGAGGTCTCCAGGTTCTCTACTATCTCTGATAACACTACTGTATATAACTCCAGAGAGAGAGAGAGAGAGGTCTCCAGGTTCTCTACTATCTGTGATAACACTACTGTATATACAGTGGGGGAAAAAAGTATTTAGTCAGCCACCAATTGTGCAAGTTCTCCCACTTAAAAAGATG
This sequence comes from Coregonus clupeaformis, assembly GCF_020615455.1. Taxonomy (NCBI): domain Eukaryota; kingdom Metazoa; phylum Chordata; class Actinopteri; order Salmoniformes; family Salmonidae; genus Coregonus; species Coregonus clupeaformis. The sequence goes on along the minus strand of NC_059198.1, from coordinate 52,292,266 downwards.
AGAGAGGCCTGTAATTTTCATCATAGGTACACGTCAACTATGACAGACAAAATGAGAAAAAGAATTCCAGAAAATCACATTGTAGGATTTTTAATGAATTTATTTGCAAATTATGGTGGAAAATAAGTATTTGGTCAATAACAAAAGTTTCTCAATACTTTGTTATATACCCTTTGTTGGCAATGACACAGGTCAAACGTTTTCTGTAAGTCTTCACAAGGTTTTCACACACTGTTGCTGGTATTTTTGCCCATTCCTCCATGCAGATCTCCTCTAGAGCAGTGATGTTTTGGGGCTGTCGCTGGGCAACACAGACTTTCAACTCCCTCCAAAGATTTTCTATGGGGTTGAGATCTGGAGACTGGCTAGGCCACTCCAGGACCTTGAAATGCTTCTACGAAGCCACTCCTTCGTTGCCCGGGCGGTGTGTTTGGGATCATTGTCATGCTGAAAGACCCAGCCACGTTTCATCTTCAATGCCCTTGCTAATGGAAGGAGGTTTTCACTCAAAATCTCACGATACATGGCCCCATTCATTTTTTCCTTTACACGGATCAGTCGTCCTGGTCCCTTTGCAGAAAAAACAGCCCCAAAGCATGATGTTTCCACCCTCATGCTTCACAGTAGGTATGGTGTTCTTTGGATGCAACTCAGCATTCTTTGTCCTCCAAACACGACGAGTTGAGTTTTTACCAAAAAGTTCTATTTTGGTTTCATCTGACCATATGACATTCTCCCAATCCTCTTCTGGATCATCCAAATGCACTCTAGCAAACTTCAGACGGGCTTGGACATGTACTGGCTTAAGCAGGGGGACACGTCTGGCACTGCAGGATTTGAGTCCCTGGCGGCGTAGTGTGTTACTGATGGTAGGCTTTGTTACTTTGGTCCCAGCTCTCTGCAGGTCATTCACTAGGTCCCCCCATGTGGTTCTGGGATTTTTGCTCACCGTTCTTGTGATCATTTTGACCCCACGGGGTGAGATCTTGCGTGGAGCCCCAGATCGAGGGGAGATTATCAGTGGTCTTGTATGTCTTCCATTTCCTAATAATTGCTCCCACAGTTGATTTCTTCAAACCAAGCTGCTTACCTATTGCAGATTCAGTCTTCCCAGCCTGGTGCAGGTCTACAATTTTGTTTCTGGTGTCCTTTGACAGCTCTTTGGTCTTGGCCATAGTGGAGTTTGGAGTGTGACTGTTTGAGGTTGTGGACAGGTGTCTTTTATACTGATAACAAGTTCAAACAGGTGCCATTAATACAGGTAACGAGTGGAGGACAGAGGAGCCTCTTAAAGAAGAAGTTACAGGTCTGTGAGAGCCAGAAATCTTGCTTGTTTGTAGGTGACCAAATACTTATTTTCCACCATAATTTGCAAATAAATTCATTAAAAATCCTACAATGTGATTTTCTGTATTTTTTTTTCTCAATTTGTCTGTCATAGTTGACATGTACCTATGATGAAAATTACAGGCCTCTCTCATCTTTTTAAGTGGGAGAACTTGCACAATTGGTGGCTGACTAAATACTTTTTTCCCCCACTGTAACTCCAGAGAGAGAGAGAGAGAGAGAGGTCTCCAGGTTCTCTACTATCTCTGATAACACTACTGTATATAACTCCAGAGAGAGAGAGAGAGAGAGAGGTCTCTAGGTTCTCTACTATCTCTGATAACACTACTGTATATAACTCCAGAGAGAGAGAGAAGTCTCCAAGTTCTCTACTATCTCTGATAACACTACTGTATATAACTCCAGAGAGAGAGAGAGGTCTCTAGGTTCTCTATTATCTCTGATAACACTACTGTATATAACTCCAGAGAGAGAGAGAGAGAGGTCTCCAGGTTCTCTACTATCTCTGATAACACTACTGTAGATAACTTCAGAGAGAGAGAGAGAGGTATCCAGGTTCTCTACTATCTCTGATAACACTACTGTATATCACTCCAGAGAGAGAGAGAGAGGTCTCCAGGTTCTCTACTATCTCTGATAACACTACTGTATATAACTCCAGAGAGAGAGAGAGGTCTCCAGGTTCTCTACTATCTCTGATAACACTACTGTATATAACTCCAGAGAGAGAGAGAGAGGTCTCCAGGTTCTCTACTATCTCTGATAACACTACTGTATATAACTCCAGAGAGAGAGAGAGGGGTCTCCAGGTTCTCTACTATCTCTGATAACACTACTGTATATAACTCCAGAGAGAGAGAGAGAGAGAGAGAGGTCTCTAGGTTCTCTACTATCTCTGATAACACTACTGTATATAACTCCAGAGAGAGAGAGAGGTCTCTAGGTTCTCTACTATCTCTGATAACACTACTGTATATAACTCCAGAGAGAGAGAGAGAGAGTCTCCAGGTTCTCTACTATCTCTGATAACACTACTGTATATAACTTCAGAGAGAGAGAGGTATCCAGGTTCTCTACTATCTCTGATAACACTACTGTATATAACTCCAGAGAGAGAGAGAAAGGTCTCCAGGTTCTCTACTATCTCTGATAACACTACTGTATATAACTCCAGAGAGAGAGAGATAGAGAGGTCTCCAGGTTCTCTACTATCTCTGATAATACTACTGTATATAACTCCAGAGAGAGAGAGAGATGTATCTAGGTTCTCTACTATCTCTGATAACACTACTGTATATAACTCCAGAGAGAGAGAGAGATGTCTCTAGGTTCTCTACTATCTCTGATAACACTACTGTATATAACTCCAGAGAGAGAGAGAGAGAGGTCTCCAGGTCCTCTACTATCTCTAATAACACTACTGTATATAACTCCAGAGAGAGAGAGCGAGGTCTCTAGGTTCTCTACTATCTCTGATAACACTACTGTATATAACTCCAGAGAGAGAGAGAGGTCTCCAGGTTCTCTACTATCTCTGAAAACACTACTGTATATAACTCCAGAGAGAGAGAGAGGGTCTCTAGGTTCTCTACTATCTCTGATAACACTACTGTATATAACTCCAGAGAGAGAGAGAGAGAGGTCTCTAGGTTCTCTACTATCTCTGATAAACTACTGTATATAACTCCAGAGAGAGAGAGAGAGGTCTCCAGGTCCTCTACTATCTCTGATAACAATACTGTATATAACTCCTGAGAGAGAGAGAGAGAGAGAGAGAGAGGTCTCCAGGTTCTCTACTATCTCTGATAACACTACTGTATATAACTCCAGAGAGAGAGAGAGAGAGAGGTCTCCAGGTTCTCTACTATCTCTGATAACACTACTGTATATAACTCCAGAGAGAGAAGTCTCTAGGTTCTCTACTATCTCTGATAACACTACTGTATATAACTCCAGAGAGAGAAGTCTCCAGGTTCTCTACTATCTCTGATAACACTACTGTATATAACTCCAGAGAGAGAGAGAGGTCTCCAGGTTCTCTACTATCTCTGATAACACTACTGTATATAACTCCAGAGAGAGAGAGAGGTCTCTAGGTTCTCTACTATCTCTGATAACACTACTGTATATAACTCCAGAGAGAGAAGTCTCCAGGTTCTCTACTATCTCTGATAACACTACTGTATATAACTCCAGAGAGAGAAGTCTCCAGGTTCTCTACTATCTCTGATAACACTACTGTATATAACTCCAGAGAGAGAGAGAGAGGTCTCCAGGTTCTCTACTATCTCTGATAACACTACTGTATATAACTCCAGAGAGAGAGAGAGAGAGAGGTCTCCAGGTTCTCTACTATCTCTGATAACACTACTGTATTTAACTCCAGAGAGAGAGAGAGGTCTCTAGGTTCTCTACTATCTCTGATAACACTACTGTATATAACTCCAGAGAGAGAGAGAGAGGTCTCCAGGTCCTCTACTATCTCTAATAACACTACTGTATATAACTCCAGAGAGAGAGAGAGAGGTCTCCAGGTTCTCTACTATCTCTGAAAACACTACTGTATATAACTCCAGAGAGAGAGAGAGAGGTCTCTAGGTTCTCTACTATCTCTGATAACACTACTGTATATAACTCCAGAGAGAGAGAGAGAGAGGTCTCCAGGTTCTCTACTATCTCTGATAACAATACTGTATATAACTCCAGAGAGAGAGAGAGAGGTCTCCAGGTTCTCTACTATCTCTGAAAACACTACGCTATATAACTCCAGAGAGAGAGAGAGAGGTCTCCAGGTTCTCTACTATCTCTGATAACACTACTGTATATAACTCCAGAGAGAGAGAGAGAGAGAGGTCTCCAGGTCCTCTACTATCTCTGATAACAATACTGTATATAACTCCAGAGAGAGAGAGAGAGAGAGAGAGAGAGAGAGAGGTCTCCAGGTTCTCTACTATCTCTGATAACACTACTGTATATAACTCCAGAGAGAGAGAGAGGTCTCTAGGTTCTCTACTATCTCTGATAACACTACTGTATATAACTCCAGAGAGAGAGAGAGAGAGAGAGGTCTCTAGGTTCTCTACTATCTCTGATAACACTACTGTATATAACTCCAGAGAGAGAGAGAGAGAGAGGTCTCCAGGTCCTCTACTATCTCTGATAACAATACTGTATATAACTCCAGAGAGAGAGAGAGAGAGAGAGAGAGAGAGAGAGAGGTCTCCAGGTTCTCTACTATCTCTGATAACACTACTGTATATAACTCCAGAGAGAGAGAGAGGTCTCTAGGTTCTCTACTATCTCTGATAACACTACTGTATATAACTCCAGAGAGAGAGAGAGAGAGAGAGGTCTCTAGGTTCTCTACTATCTCTGATAACACTACTGTATATAACTCCAGAGAGAGAGAGAGAGAGGTCTCCAGGTCCTCTACTATCTCTGATAACAATACTGTATATAACTCCAGAGAGAGAGAGAGGAGAGAGAGAGAGAGAGGTCTCCAGGTTCTCTACTATCTCTGATAACACTACTGTATATAACTCCAGAGAGAGAGAGAGAGGGTCTCCAGGTTCTCTACTATCTGTGATAACACTACTGTATATACAGTGGGGGAAAAAAGTATTTAGTCAGCCACCAATTGTGCAAGTTCTCCCACTTAAAAAGATGAGAGAGGCCTGTAATTTTCATCATAGGTACACGTCAACTATGACAGACAAAATGAGAAAAAGAATTCCAGAAAATCACATTGTAGGATTTTTAATGAATTTATTTGCAAATTATGGTGGAAAATAAGTATTTGGTCAATAACAAAAGTTTCTCAATACTTTGTTATATACCCTTTGTTGGCAATGACACAGGTCAAACGTTTTCTGTAAGTCTTCACAAGGTTTTCACACACTGTTGCTGGTATTTTTGCCCATTCCTCCATGCAGATCTCCTCTAGAGCAGTGATGTTTTGGGGCTGTCGCTGGGCAACACAGACTTTCAACTCCCTCCAAAGATTTTCTATGGGGTTGAGATCTGGAGACTGGCTAGGCCACTCCAGGACCTTGAAATGCTTCTTACGAAGCCACTCCTTCGTTGCCCGGGCGGTGTGTTTGGGATCATTGTCATGCTGAAAGACCCAGCCACGTTTCATCTTCAATGCCCTTGCTAATGGAAGGAGGTTTTCACTCAAAATCTCACGATACATGGCCCCATTCATTTTTTCCTTTACACGGATCAGTCGTCCTGGTCCCTTTGCAGAAAAACAGCCCCAAAGCATGATGTTTCCACCCTCATGCTTCACAGTAGGTATGGTGTTCTTTGGATGCAACTCAGCATTCTTTGTCCTCCAAACACGACGAGTTGAGTTTTTACCAAAAAGTTCTATTTTGGTTTCATCTGACCATATGACATTCTCCCAATCCTCTTCTGGATCATCCAAATGCACTCTAGCAAACTTCAGACGGGCTTGGACATGTACTGGCTTAAGCAGGGGGACACGTCTGGCACTGCAGGATTTGAGTCCCTGGCGGCGTAGTGTGTTACTGATGGTAGGCTTTGTTACTTTGGTCCCAGCTCTCTGCAGGTCATTCACTAGGTCCCCCCCATGTGGTTCTGGGATTTTTGCTCACCGTTCTTGTGATCATTTTGACCCCACGGGGTGAGATCTTGCGTGGAGCCCCAGATCGAGGGAGATTATCAGTGGTCTTGTATGTCTTCCATTTCCTAATAATTGCTCCCACAGTTGATTTCTTCAAACCAAGCTGCTTACCTATTGCAGATTCAGTCTTCCCAGCCTGGTGCAGGTCTACAATTTTGTTTCTGGTGTCCTTTGACAGCTCTTTGGTCTTGGCCATAGTGGAGTTTGGAGTGTGACTGTTTGAGGTTGTGGACAGGTGTCTTTTATACTGATAACAAGTTCAAACAGGTGCCATTAATACAGGTAACGAGTGGAGGACAGAGGAGCCTCTTAAAGAAGAAGTTACAGGTCTGTGAGAGCCAGAAATCTTGCTTGTTTGTAGGTGACCAAATACTTATTTTCCACCATAATTTGCAAATAAATTCATTAAAAATCCTACAATGTGATTTTCTGTATTTTTTTTTCTCAATTTGTCTGTCATAGTTGACATGTACCTATGATGAAAATTACAGGCCTCTCTCATCTTTTTAAGTGGGAGAACTTGCACAATTGGTGGCTGACTAAATACTTTTTTCCCCCACTGTAACTCCAGAGAGAGAGAGAGAGAGAGAGGTCTCCAGGTTCTCTACTATCTCTGATAACACTACTGTATATAACTCCAGAGAGAGAGAGAGAGAGAGGTCTCTAGGTTCTCTACTATCTCTGATAACACTACTGTATATAACTCCAGAGAGAGAGAGAAGTCTCCAAGTTCTCTACTATCTCTGATAACACTACTGTATATAACTCCAGAGAGAGAGAGAAGGTCTCTAGGTTCTCTATTATCTCTGATAACACTACTGTATATAACTCCAGAGAGAGAGAGAGAAGTCTCCAGGTTCTCTACTATCTCTGATAACACTACTGTAGATAACTTCAGAGAGAGAGAGAGAGGTATCCAGGTTCTCTACTATCTCTGATAACACTACTGTATATCACTCCAGAGAGAGAGAGAGAGGTCTCCAGGTTCTCTACTATCTCTGATAACACTACTGTATATAACTCCAGAGAGAGAGAGAGGGTCTCCAGGTTCTCTACTATCTCTGATAACACTACTGTATATAACTCCAGAGAGAGAGAGAGGGTCTCCAGGTTCTCTACTATCTCTGATAACACTACTGTATATAACTCCAGAGAGAGAGAGAGAGAGAGAGAGTCTCTAGGTTCTCTACTATCTCTGATAACACTACTGTATATAACTCCAGAGAGAGAGAGAGGTCTCTAGGTTCTCTACTATCTCTGATAACACTACTGTATATAACTCCAGAGAGAGAGAGAGAGAGGTCTCCAGGTTCTCTACTATCTCTGATAACACTACTGTATATAACTTCAGAGAGAGAGAGAGGTATCCAGGTTCTCTACTATCTCTGATAACACTACTGTATATAACTCCAGAGAGAGAGAGAGAGGTCTCCAGGTTCTCTACTATCTCTGATAACACTACTGTATATAACTCCAGAGAGAGAGAGATAGAGAGGTCTCCAGGTTCTCTACTATCTCTGATAATACTACTGTATATAACTCCAGAGAGAGAGAGAGATGTCTCTAGGTTCTCTACTATCTCTGATAACACTACTGTATATAACTCCAGAGAGAGAGAGAGATGTCTCTAGGTTCTCTACTATCTCTGATAACACTACTGTATATAACTCCAGAGAGAGAGAGAGAGGTCTCCAGGTCCTCTACTATCTCTAATAACACTACTGTATATAACTCCAGAGAGAGAGAGAGGTCTCTAGGTTCTCTACTATCTCTGATAACACTACTGTATATAACTCCAGAGAGAGAGAGAGAGGTCTCCAGGTTCTCTACTATCTCTGAAAACACTACTGTATATAACTCCAGAGAGAGAGAGAGAGGTCTCTAGGTTCTCTACTATCTCTGATAACACTACTGTATATAACTCCAGAGAGAGAGAGAGAGGTCTCTAGGTTCTCTACTATCTCTGATAACACTACTGTATATAACTCCAGAGAGAGAGAGAGAGAGGTCTCCAGGTCCTCTACTATCTCTGATAACAATACTGTATATAACTCCTGAGAGAGAGAGAGAGAGAGAGAGGTCTCCAGGTTCTCTACTATCTCTGATAACACTACTGTATATAACTCCAGAGAGAGAGAGAGGGTCTCCAGGTTCTCTACTATCTCTGATAACACTACTGTATATAACTCCCAGAGAGAGAGAGAGGTCTCCAGGTTCTCTACTATCTCTGATAACACTACTGTATATAACTCCAGAGAGAGAGAGAGGGGTCTCCAGGTTCTCTACTATCTCTGATAACACTACTGTATATAACTCCAGAGAGAGAGAGAGAGAGAGAGAGGTCTCTAGGTTCTCTACTATCTCTGATAACACTACTGTATATAACTCCAGAGAGAGAGAGAGGTCTCTAGGTTCTCTACTATCTCTGATAACACTACTGTATATAACTCCAGAGAGAGAGAGAGAGAGGTCTCCAGGTTCTCTACTATCTCTGATAACACTACTGTATATAACTTCAGAGAGAGAGAGAGGTATCCAGGTTCTCTACTATCTCTGATAACACTACTGTATATAACTCCAGAGAGAGAGAGAGGTCTCCAGGTTCTCTACTATCTCTGATAACACTACTGTATATAACTCCAGAGAGAGAGAGATAGAGAGGTCTCCAGGTTCTCTACTATCTCTGATAATACTACTGTATATAACTCCAGAGAGAGAGAGAGATGTCTCTAGGTTCTCTACTATCTCTGATAACACTACTGTATATAACTCCAGAGAGAGAGAGATGTCTCTAGGTTCTCTACTATCTCTGATAACACTACTGTATATAACTCCAGAGAGAGAGAGAGTCTCCAGGTCCTCTACTATCTCTAATAACACTACTGTATATAACTCCAGAGAGAGAGAGAGAGGTCTCTAGGTTCTCTACTATCTCTGATAACACTACTGTATATAACTCCAGAGAGAGAGAGAGGTCTCTAGGTTCTCTACTATCTCTGATAACACTACTGTATATAACTCCAGAGAGAGAGAGAGAGAGGTCTCCAGGTTCTCTACTATCTCTGATAACACTACTGTATATAACTTCAGAAGAGAGAGAGGTATCCAGGTTCTCTACTATCTCTGATAACACTACTGTATATAACTCCAGAGAGAGAGAGAGAGGTCTCCAGGTTCTCTACTATCTCTGATAACACTACTGTATATAACTCCAGAGAGAGAGAGAGAGGTCTCCAGGTTCTCTACTATCTTTGATAATACTACTGTATATAACTCCAGAGAGAGAGAGAGATGTCTCTAGGTTCTCTACTATCTCTGATAACACTACTGTATATAACTCCAGAGAGAGAGAGATGTCTCTAGGTTCTCTACTATCTCTGATAACACTACTGTATATAACTCCAGAGAGAGAGAGAGAGGTCTCCAGGTCCTCTACTATCTCTAATAACACTACTGTATATAACTCCAGAGAGAGAGAGAGAGGTCTCTAGGTTCTCTACTATCTCTGATAACACTACTGTATATAACTCCAGAGAGAGAGAGAGGTCTCCAGGTTCTCTACTATCTCTGAAAACACTACTGTATATAACTCCAGAGAGAGAGAGAGGTCTCTAGGTTCTCTACTATCTCTGATAACACTACTGTATATAACTCCAGAGAGAGAGAGAGGTCTCTAGGTTCTCTACTATCTCTGATAACACTACTGTATATAACTCCGAGAGAGAGAGAGAGAGGTCTCCAGGTCCTCTACTATCTCTGATAACAATACTGTATATAACTCCTGAGAGAGAGAGAGAGAGAGAGGTCTCCCGGGTTCTCTACTATCTCTGATAACACTACTGTATATAACTCCAGAGAGAGAGAGAGAGGTCTCCAGGTTCTCTACTATCTCTGATAACACTACTGTATATAACTCCAGAGAGAGAGAGAGAGGTCTCTAGGTTCTCTACTATCTCTGATAACACTACTGTATATAACTCCAGAGAGAGAGAGAGGTCTCCAGGTTCTCTACTATCTCTGAAAACACTACTGTATATAACTCCAGAGAGAGAGAGAGGTCTCTAGGTTCTCTACTATCTCTGATAACACTACTGTATATAACTCCAGAGAGAGAGAGAGGTCTCTAGGTTCTCTACTATCTCTGATAACACTACTGTATATAACTCCAGAGAGAGAGAGAGGGTCTCCAGGTCCTCTACTATCTCTGATAACAATACTGTATATAACTCCTGAGAGAGAGAGAGAGAGAGAGAGGAGAGGTCTCCAGGTTCTCTACTATCTCTGATAACACTACTGTATATAACTCCAGAGAGAGAGAGAGAGGTCTCTAGGTTCTCTACTATCTCTGATAACACTACTGTATATAACTCCAGAGAGAGAAGTCTCCAGGTTCTCTACTATCTCTGATAACACTACTGTATATAACTCCAGAGAGAGAAGTCTCCAGGTTCTCTACTATCACTGATAACACTACTGTATATAACTCCAGAGAGAGAGAGAGAGGTCTCCAGGTTCTCTACTATCTCTGATAACACTACTGTATATAACTCCAGAGAGAGAGAGAGAGGTCTCCAGGTTCTCTACTATCTCTGATAACACTACTGTATTTAACTCCAGAGAGAGAGAGAGGTCTCTAGGTTCTCTACTATCTCTGTTAACACTACTGTATATAACTCCAGAGAGAGAGAGAGGGTCTCCAGGTCCTCTACTATCTCTAATAACACTACTGTATATAACTCCAGAGAGAGAGAGAGAGAGGTCTCCAGGTTCTCTACTATCTCTGAAAACACTACTGTATATAACTCCAGAGAGAGAGAGAGAGGTCTCTAGGTTCTCTACTATCTCTGATAACACTACTGTATATAACTCCAGAGAGAGAGAGAGAGAGAGGTCTCCAGGTTCTCTACTATCTCTGATAACAATACTGAATATAACTCCAGAGAGAGAGAGAGGTCTCCAGGTTCTCTACTATCTCTGATAACACTACGCTATATAACTCCAGAGAGAGAGAGAGAGGTCTCCAGGTTCTCTACTATCTCTGATAACACTACTGTATATAACTCCAGAGAGAGAGAGAGAAGGTCTCCAGGTCCTCTACTATCTCTGATAACAATACTGTATATAACTCCAGAGAGAGAGAGAGAGAGAGAGAGAGAGAGAGGTCTCCAGGTTCTCTACTATCTCTGATAACACTACTGTATATAACTCCAGAGAGAGAGAGAGGTCTCTAGGTTCTCTACTATCTCTGATAACACTACTGTATATAACTCCAGAGAGAGAGAGATGTCTCTAGGTTCTCTACTATCTCTGATAACACTACTGTATATAACTCCAGAGAGAGAGAGAGAGGTCTCCAGGTCCTCTACTATCTCTAATAACACTACTGTATATAACTCCAGAGAGAGAGAGAGAGGTCTCTAGGTTCTCTACTATCTCTGATAACACTACTGTATATAACTCCAGAGAGAGAGAGAGAGAGGTCTCCAGGTTCTCTACTATCTCTGAAAACACTACTGTATATAACTCCAGAGAGAGAGAGAGAGTCTCTAGGTTCTCTACTATCTCTGATAACACTACTGTATATAACTCCAGAGAGAGAGAGAGGGTCTCCAGGTCCTCTACTATCTCTGATAACAATACTGTATATAACTCCTGAGAGAGAGAGAGAGAGAGAGAGAGGTCTCCAGGTTCTCTACTATCTCTGATAACACTACTGTATATAACTCCAGAGAGAGAGAGAGATCTCCAGGTTCTCTACTATCTCTGATAACACTACTGTATATAACTCCAGAGAGAGAGAGAGAGGTCTCTAGGTTCTCTACTATCTCTGATAACACTACTGTATATAACTCCAAGAGAGAGAGAGAGGTCTCCAGGTTCTCTACTATCTCTGAAAACACTACTGTATATAACTCCAGAGAGAGAGAGAGGGTCTCTAGGTTCTCTACTATCTCTGATAACACTACTGTATATAACTCCAGAGAGAGAGAGAGAGTCTCTAGGTTCTCTACTATCTCTGATAACACTACTGTATATAACTCCAGAGAGAGAGAGAGAGAGGTCTCCAGGTCCTCTACTATCTCTGATAACAATACTGTATATAACTCCTGAGAGAGAGAGAGAGAGAGAAGGTCTCCAGGTTCTCTACTATCTCTGATAACACTACTGTATATAACTCCAGAGAGAGAGAGAGAGAGTCTCCAGGTTCTCTACTATCTCTGATAACACTACTGTATATAACTCCAGAGAGAGAAGTCTCCAGGTTCTCTACTATCTCTGATAACACTACTGTATATAACTCCAGAGAGAGAAGTCTCCAGGTTCTCTACTATCACTGATAACACTACTGTATATAACTCCAGAGAGAGAGAGAGAGGTCTCCAGGTTCTCTACTATCTCTGATAACACTACTGTATATAACTCCAGAGAGAGAGAGAGAGAGAGGTCTCCAGGTTCTCTACTATCTCTGATAACACTACTGTATTTAACTCCAGAGAGAGAGAGAGGTCTCTAGGTTCTCTACTATCTCTGATAACACTACTGTATATAACTCCAGAGAGAGAGAGAGAGGTCTCCAGGTCCTCTACTATCTCTAATAACACTACTGTATATAACTCCAGAGAGAGAGAGAGAGGTCTCCAGGTTCTCTACTATCTCTGAAAACACTACTGTATATAACTCCAGAGAGAGAGAGAGAGAGTCTCTAGGTTCTCTACTATCTCTGATAACACTACTGTATATAACTCCAGAGAGAGAGAGAGAGAGAGGTCTCCAGGTTCTCTACTATCTCTGATAACAATACTGTATATAACTCCAGAGAGAGAGAGAGAGGTCTCCAGGTTCTCTACTATCTCTGAAAACACTACGCTATATAACTCCAGAGAGAGAGAGAGAGGTCTCCAGGTTCTCTACTATCTCTGATAACACTACTGTATATAACTCCCAGAGAGAGAGAGAGAGAGGTCTCCAGGTCCTCTACTATCTCTGATAACAATACTGTATATAACTCCAGAGAGAGAGAGAGAGAGAGAGAGAGAGAGAGAGTCTCCAGGTTCTCTACTATCTCTGATAACACTACTGTATATAACTCCAGAGAGAGAGAGAGGTCTCTAGGTTCTCTACTATCTCTGATAACACTACTGTATATAACTCCAGAGAGAGAGAGAGAGAGAGGTCTCTAGGTTCTCTACTATCTCTGATAACACTACTGTATATAACTCCAGAGAGAGAGAGAGAGAGGTCTCCAGGTCCTCTACTATCTCTGATAACAATACTGTATATAACTCCAGAGAGAGAGAGAGAGAGAGAGAGAGAGAGAGGTCTCCAGGTTCTCTACTATCTCTGATAACACTACTGTATATAACTCCAGAGAGAGAGAGGTCTCTAGGTTCTCTACTATCTCTGATAACACTACTGTATATAACTTCAGAGAGAGAGAGAGTATCCAGGTTCTCTACTATCTCTGATAACACTACTGTATATAACTCCAGAGAGAGAGAGAGGTCTCCAGGTTCTCTACTATCTCTGATAACACTACTGTATATAACTCCAGAGAGAGAGAGATAGAGAGGTCTCCAGGTTCTCTACTATCTCTGATAATACTACTGTATATAACTCCAGAGAGAGAGAGAGAGTGTCTCTAGGTTCTCTACTATCTCTGATAACACTACTGTATATAACTCCAGAGAGAGAGAGATGTCTCTAGGTTCTCTACTATCTCTGATAACACTACTGTATATAACTCCAGAGAGAGAGAGAGAGGTCTCCAGGTTCTCTACTATCTCTAATAACACTACTGTATATAACTCCAGAGAGAGAGAGAGAGGTCTCTAGGTTCTCTACTATCTCTGATAACACTACTGTATATAACTCCAGAGAGAGAGAGGTCTCTAGGTTCTCTACTATCTCTGATAACACTACTGTATATAACTCCAGAGAGAGAGAGAGAGGTCTCCAGGTTCTCTACTATCTCTGATAACACTACTGTATATAACTTCAGAGAGAGAGAGAGGTATCCAGGTTCTCTACTATCTCTGATAACACTACTGTATATAACTCCAGAGAGAGAGAGAGGTCTCCAGGTTCTCTACTATCTCTGATAACACTACTGTATATAACTCCAGAGAGAGAGAGATAGAGAGGTCTCCAGGTTCTCTACTATCTTTGATAATACTACTGTATATAACTCCAGAGAGAGAGAGAGATGTCTCTAGGTTCTCTACTATCTCTGATAACACTACTGTATATAACTCCAGAGAGAGAGAGGATGTCTCTAGGTTCTCTACTATCTCTGATAACACTACTGTATATAACTCCAGAGAGAGAGAGAGAGGTCTCCAGGTCCTCTACTATCTCTAATAACACTACTGTATATAACTCCAGAGAGAGAGAGAGGTCTCTAGGTTCTCTACTATCTCTGATAACACTACTGTATATAACTCCAGAGAGAGAGAGAGAGAGGTCTCCAGGTTCTCTACTATCTCTGAAAACACTACTGTATATAACTCCCAGAGAGAGAGAGAGAGGTCTCTAGGTTCTCTACTATCTCTGATAACACTACTGTATATAACTCCAGAGAGAGAGAGAGGTCTCTAGGTTCTCTACTATCTCTGATAACACTACTGTATATAACTCCAGAGAGAGAGAGAGGAAGTCTCAGGTCCTCTACTATCTCTGATAACAATACTGTATATAACTCCTGAGAGAGAGAGAGAGAGAGAGGTCTCCAGGTTCTCTACTATCTCTGATAACACTACTGTATATAACTCCAGAGAGAGAGAGAGAGTCTCAGGTTCTCTACTATCTCTGATAACACTACTGTATATAACTCCAGAGAGAGAGAGAAGGTCTCCAGGTTCTCTACTATCTCTGATAACACTACTGTATATAACTCCAGAGAGAGAGAGAGAGGTCTCCAGGTTCTCTACTATCTCTGAAAACACTACTGTATATAACTCCAGAGAGAGAGAGAGAGGTCTCTAGGTTCTCTACTATCTCTGATAACACTACTGTATATAACTCCAGAGAGAGAGAGAGAGGTCTCTAGGTTCTCTACTATCTCTGATAACACTACTGTATATAACTCCAGAGAGAGAGAGAGGTCTCCAGGTCCTCTACTATCTCTGATAACAATACTGTATATAACTCCTGAGAGAGAGAGAGAGAGAGAGAGAGAGGTCTCCAGGTTCTCTACTATCTCTGATAACACTACTGTATATAACTCCAGAGAGAGAGAGAGAGAGGTCTCCAGGTTCTCTACTATCTCTGATAACACTACTGTATATAACTCCAGAGAGAGAAGTCTCCAGGTTCTCTACTATCTCTGATAACACTACTGTATATAACTCCAGAGAGAGAAGTCTCCAGGTTCTCTACTATCACTGATAACACTACTGTATATAACTCCAGAGAGAGAGAGAGAGGTCTCCAGGTTCTCTACTATCTCTGATAACACTACTGTATATAACTCCAGAGAGAGAGAGAGAGAGAGTCTCCAGGTTCTCTACTATCTCTGATAACACTACTGTATTTAACTCCAGAGAGAGAGAGGTCTCTAGGTTCTCTACTATCTCTGTTAACACTACTGTATATAACTCCAGAGAGAGAGAGAGAGGTCTCAGGTCCTCTACTATCTCTAATAACACTACTGTATATAACTCCAGAGAGAGAGAGAGAGGTCTCCAGGTTCTCTACTATCTCTGAAAACACTACTGTATATAACTCCAGAGAGAGAGAGAGAGGTCTCTAGGTTCTCTACTATCTCTGATAACACTACTGTATATAACTCCAGAGAGAGAGAGAGAGAGAGGTCTCCAGGTTCTCTACTATCTCTGATAACAATACTGTATATAACTCCAGAGAGAGAGAGAGAGGTCTCCAGGTTCTCTACTATCTCTGAAAACACTACGCTATATAACTCCAGAGAGAGAGAGAGAGGTCTCCAGGTTCTCTACTATCTCTGATAACACTACTGTATATAACTCCAGAGAGAGAGAGAGAGGTCTCCAGGTCCTCTACTATCTCTGATAACAATACTGTATATAACTCCAGAGAGAGAGAGAGAGAGAGAGAGAGAGAGAGGTCTCCAGGTTCTCTACTATCTCTGATAACACTACTGTATATAACTCCAGAGAGAGAGAGAGGTCTCTAGGTTCTCTACTATCTCTGATAACACTACTGTATATAACTCCAGAGAGAGAGATGTCTCTAGGTTCTCTACTATCTCTGATAACACTACTGTATATAACTCCAGAGAGAGAGAGAGAGGTCTCCAGGTCCTCTACTATCTCTAATAACACTACTGTATATAACTCCAGAGAGAGAGAGGAGGTCTCTAGGTTCTCTACTATCTCTGATAACACTACTGTATATAACTCCAGAGAGAGAGAGAGAGGTCTCCAGGTTCTCTACTATCTCTGAAAACACTACTGTATATAACTCCAGAGAGAGAGAGGTCTCTAGGTTCTCTACTATCTCTGATAACACTACTGTATATAACTCCAGAGAGAGAGAGAGAGAGGTCTCCAGGTCCTCTACTATCTCTGATAACAATACTGTATATAACTCCTGAGAGAGAGAGAGAGAGAGAGAGAGAGGTCTCCAGGTTCTCTACTATCTCTGATAACACTACTGTATATAACTCCAGAGAGAGAGAGAGAGAGATCTCCAGGTTCTCTACTATCTCTGATAACACTACTGTATATAACTCCAGAGAGAGAGAGGTCTCTAGGTTCTCTACTATCTCTGATAACACTCACTGTATATAACTCCAGAGAGAGAGAGAAGTCTCCAGGTTCTCTACTATCTCTGAAAACACTACTGTATATAACTCCAGAGAGAGAGAGAGGGTCTCTAGGTTCTCTACTATCTCTGATAACACTACTGTATATAACTCCAGAGAGAGAGAGAGGGGTCTCTAGGTTCTCTACTATCTCTGGATAACACTACTGTATATAACTCCAGAGAGAGAGAGAGAGGTCTCCAGGTCCTCTACTATCTCTGATAACAATACTGCATATAACTCCTGAGAGAGAGAGAGAGAGGGAGAGAGGTCTCCAGGTTCTCTACTATCTCTGATAACACTACTGTATATAACTCCAGAGAGAGAGAGAGGTCTCTAGGTTCTCTACTATCTCTGATAACACTACTGTATATAACTCCAGAGAGAGAAGTCTCCAGGTTCTCTACTATCTCTGATAACACTACTGTATATAACTCCAGAGAGAGAAGTCTCCAGGTTCTCTACTATCACTGATAACACTACTGTATATAACTCCAGAGAGAGAGAGGGTCTCCAGGTTCTCTACTATCTCTGATAACACTACTGTATATAACTCCAGAGAGAGAGAGAGAGGTCTCCAGGTTCTCTACTATCTCTGATAACACTACTGTATTTAACTCCAGAGAGAGAGAGGTCTCTAGGTTCTCTACTATCTCTGATAACACTACTGTATATAACTCCAGAGAGAGAGAGAGAGGTCTCCAGGTCCTCTACTATCTCTAATAACACTACTGTATATAACTCCAGAGAGAGAGAGAGAGGTCTCCAGGTTCTCTACTATCTCTGAAAACACTACTGTATATAACTCCAGAGAGAGAGAGAGAGGTCTCTAGGTTCTCTACTATCTCTGATAACACTACTGTATATAACTCCAGAGAGAGAGAGAGAGAGGTCTCCAGGTTCTCTACTATCTCTGATAACAATACTGTATATAACTCCAGAGAGAGAGAGAGGTCTCCAGGTTCTCTACTATCTCTGAAAACACTACGCTATATAACTCCAGAGAGAGAGAGAGGTCTCCAGGTTCTCTACTATCTCTGATAACACTACTGTATATAACTCCAGAGAGAGAGAGAGAGAGGGTCTCCAGGTCCTCTACTATCTCTGATAACAATACTGTATATAACTCCAGAGAGAGAGAGAGAGAGAGAGAGAGAGGGTCTCCAGGTTCTCTACTATCTCTGATAACACTACTGTATATAACTCCAGAGAGAGAGAGAGGTCTCTAGGTTCTCTACTATCTCTGATAACACTACTGTATATAACTCCAGAGAGAGAGAGAGAGAGGTCTCTAGGTTCTCTACTATCTCTGATAACACTACTGTATATAACTCCAGAGAGAGAGAGAGAGAGGGTCTCCAGGTCCTCTACTATCTCTGATAACAATACTGTATATAACTCCAGAGAGAGAGAGAGAGAGAGAGAGGTCTCCAGGTTCTCTACTATCTCTGATAACACTACTGTATATAACTCCAGAGAGAGAGAGAGGTCTCTAGGTTCTCTACTATCTCTGATAACACTACTGTATATAACTCCAGAGAGAGAGAGAGAGAGAGAGGTCTCTAGGTTCTCTACTATCTCTGATAACACTACTGTATATAACTCCAGAGAGAGAGAGAGAGGTCTCCAGGTCCTCTACTATCTCTGATAACAATACTGTATATAACTCCAGAGAGAGAGAGAGGGCGAGAGAGAGAGAGAGAGGTCTCCAGGTTCTCTACTATCTCTGATAACACTACTGTATATAACTCCAGAGAGAGAGAGAGAGAGGTCTCCAGGTTCTCTACTATCTGTGATAACACTACTGTATATACAGTGGGGGAAAAAAGTATTTAGTCAGCCACCAATTGTGCAAGTTCTCCCACTTAAAAAGATGAGAGAGGCCTGTAATTTTCATCATAGGTACACGTCAACTATGACAGACAAAATGAGAAAAAGAATTCCAGAAAATCACATTGTAGGATTTTAATGAATTTATTTGCAAATTATGGTGGAAAATAAGTATTTGGTCAATAACAAAAGTTTCTCAATACTTTGTTATATACCCTTTGTTGGCAATGACACAGGTCAAACGTTTTCTGTAAGTCTTCACAAGGTTTTCACACACTGTTGCTGGTATTTTTGCCCATTCCTCCATGCAGATCTCCTCTAGAGCAGTGATGTTTTGGGGCTGTCGCTGGGCAACACAGACTTTCAACTCCCTCCAAAGATTTTCTATGGGGTTGAGATCTGGAGACTGGCTAGGCCACTCCAGGACCTTGAAATGCTTCTTACGAAGCCACTCCTTCGTTGCCCGGGCGGTGTGTTTGGGATCATTGTCATGCTGAAAGACCCAGCCACGTTTCATCTTCAATGCCCTTGCTAATGGAAGGAGGTTTTCACTCAAAATCTCACGATACATGGCCCCATTCATTTTTTCCTTTACACGGATCAGTCGTCCTGGTCCCTTTGCAGAAAAACAGCCCCAAAGCATGATGTTTCCACCCTCATGCTTCACAGTAGGTATGGTGTTCTTTGGATGCAACTCAGCATTCTTTGTCCTCCAAACACGACGAGTTGAGTTTTTACCAAAAAGTTCTATTTTGGTTTCATCTGACCATATGACATTCTCCCAATCCTCTTCTGGATCATCCAAATGCACTCTAGCAAACTTCAGACGGGCTTGGACATGTACTGGCTTAAGCAGGGGGACACGTCTGGCACTGCAGGATTTGGAGTCCCTGGCGGCGTAGTGTGTTACTGATGGTAGGCTTTGTTACTTTGGTCCCAGCTCTCTGCAGGTCATTCACTAGGTCCCCCCATGTGGTTCTGGGATTTTTGCTCACCGTTCTTGTGATCATTTTGACCCACGGGGTGAGATCTTGCGTGGAGCCCCAGATCGAGGGAGATTATCAGTGGTCTTGTATGTCTTCCATTTCCTAATAATTGCTCCCACAGTTGATTTCTTCAAACCAAGCTGCTTACCTATTGCAGATTCAGTCTTCCCAGCCTGGTGCAGGTCTACAATTTTGTTTCTGGTGTCCTTTGACAGCTCTTTGGTCTTGGCCATAGTGGAGTTTGGAGTGTGACTGTTTGAGGTTGTGGACAGGTGTCTTTTATACTGATAACAAGTTCAAACAGGTGCCATTAATACAGGTAACGAGTGGAGGACAGAGGAGCCTCTTAAAGAAGAAGTTACAGGTCTGTGAGAGCCAGAAATCTTGCTTGTTTGTAGGTGACCAAATACTTATTTTCCACCATAATTTGCAAATAAATTCATTAAAAATCCTACAATGTGATTTTCTGTATTTTTTTTCTCAATTTGTCTGTCATAGTTGACATGTACCTATGATGAAAATTACAGGCCTCTCTCATCTTTTTAAGTGGGAGAACTTGCACAATTGGTGGCTGACTAAATACTTTTCTCCCCCACTGTAACTCCAGAGAGAGAGAGAGAGAGGGTCTCCAGGTTCTCTACTATCTCTGATAACACTACTGTATATAACTCCAGAGAGAGAGAGAGAGAGAGGTCTCTAGGTTCTCTACTATCTCTGATAACACTACTGTATATAACTCCAGAGAGAGAGAGAAGTCTCCAAGTTCTCTACTATCTCTGATAACACTACTGTATATAACTCCAGAGAGAGAGAGGTCTCTAGGTTCTCTATTATCTCTGATAACACTACTGTATATAACTCCAGAGAGAGAGAGAGAGGTCTCCAGGTTCTCTACTATCTCTGATAACACTACTGTAGATAACTTCAGAGAGAGAGAGAGAGGTATCCAGGTTCTCTACTATCTCTGATAACACTACTGTATATCACTCCAGAGAGAGAGAGAGGTCTCCAGGTTCTCTACTATCTCTGATAACACTACTGTATATAACTCCAGAGAGAGAGAGGTCTCCAGGTTCTCTACTATCTCTGATAACACTACTGTATATAACTCCAGAGAGAGAGAGAGAGGTCTCCAGGTTCTCTACTATCTCTGATAACACTACTGTATATAACTCCAGAGAGAGAGAGAGGGGTCTCCAGGTTCTCTACTATCTCTGATAACACTACTGTATATAACTCCAGAGAGAGAGAGAGAGAGAGAGGTATCTAGGTTCTCTACTATCTCTGATAACACTACTGTATATAACTCCAGAGAGAGAGAGAGGTCTCTAGGTTCTCTACTATCTCTGATAACACTACTGTATATAACTCCAGAGAGAGAGAGAGAGAGAGGTCTCCAGGTTCTCTACTATCTCTGATAACACTACTGTATATAACTTCAAGAGAGAGAGAGGTATCCAGGTTCTCTACTATCTCTGATAACACTACTGTATATAACTCCAGAGAGAGAGAGAGAGGTCTCCAGGTTCTCTACTATCTCTGATAACACTACTGTATATAACTCCAGAGAGAGAGAGATAGAGAGGTCTCCAGGTTCTCTACTATCTCTGATAATACTACTGTATATAACTCCAGAGAGAGAGAGAGTGTCTCTAGGTTCTCTACTATCTCTGATAACACTACTGTATATAACTCCAGAGAGAGAGAGAGTGTCTCTAGGTTCTCTACTATCTCTGATAACACTACTGTATATAACTCCAGAGAGAGAGAGAGGTCTCCAGGTCCTCTACTATCTCTAATAACACTACTGTATATAACTCCAGAGAGAGAGAGAGGTCTCTAGGTTCTCTACTATCTCTGATAACACTACTGTATATAACTCCAGAGAGAGAGAGAGAGGTCTCCAGGTTCTCTACTATCTCTGAAAACACTACTGTATATAACTCCAGAGAGAGAGAGAGAGGTCTCTAGGTTCTCTACTATCTCTGATAACACTACTGTATATAACTCCAGAGAGAGAGAGAGGTCTCTAGGTTCTCTACTATCTCTGATAACACTACTGTATATAACTCCAGAGAGAGAGAGAGAGAGGTCTCCAGGTCCTCTACTATCTCTGATAACAATACTGTATATAACTCCAGAGAGAGAGAGAGAGGTCTCTAGGTTCTCTACTATCTCTGATAACACTACTGTATATAACTCCAGAGAGAGAGAGAGAGGGGTCTCCAGGTTCTCTACTATCTCTGATAACACTACTGTATATAACTCCAGAGAGAGAGAGAGAAAGGTCTCCAGGTTCTCTACTATCTCTGATAACACTACTGTATATAACTCCAGAGAGAGAGAGAGGTCTCTAGGTTCTCTACTATCTCTGATAACACTACTGTATATAACTCCAGAGAGAGAGAGAGAGGGGTCTCCAGGTTCTCTACTATCTCTGATAACACTACTGTATATAACTCCAGAGAGAGAGAGAGGTCTCCAGGTTCTCTACTATCTCTGATAACACTACTGTATATAACTCCAGAGAGAGAGAGAGAGGTCTCTAGGTTCTCTACTATCTCTGATAACACTACTGTATATAACTCCAGAGAGAGAGAGAGAGAGGTCTCCAGGTTCTCTACTATCTCTGAAAACACTACTGTATATAACTCCAGAGAGAGAGAGAGTGTCTCTAGGTTCTCTACTATCTCTGATAACACTACTGTATATAACTCCAGAGAGAGAGAGAGATGGTCTCTAGGTTCTCTACTATCTCTGATAACACTACTGTATATAACTCCAGAGAGAGAGAGAGGAGGTCTCCAGGTCCTCTACTATCTCTGATAACACTACTGTATATAACTCCAGAGAGAGAGAGAGGTCTCTGGGTTCTCTACTATCTCTGATAACACTACTGTATATAACTCCAGAGAGAGAGAGAGGGGGTCTCCAGGTTCTCTACTATCTCTGATAACACTACTGTATATAACTCCAGAGAGAGAGAGAGAGGTCTCTAGGTTCTCTACTATCTCTGATAACACTACTGTATATAACTCCAGAGAGAGAGAGAGAGGTCTCTAGGTTCTCTACTATCTCTGATAACACTACTGTATATAACTCCAGAGAGAGAGAGAGAGAGGTCTCCAGGTCCTCTACTATCTCTGATAACAATACTGTATATAACTCCAGAGAGAGAGAGAGAGAGAGAGAGAGAGGTCTCCAGGTTCTCTACTATCTCTGATAACACTACTGTATATAACTCCAGAGAGAGAGAGAGAGGGGTCTCCAGGTTCTCTACTATCTCTGATAACACTACTGTATATAACTCCAGAGAGAGAGAGAGAGGTCTCCAGGTTCTCTACTAGCTCTGATAACACTACTGTATATAACTCCAGAGAGAGAGAGAGAGGTCTCCAGGTTCTCTACTATCTCTGATAACACTACTGTATATAACTCCAGAGAGAGAGAGAGAGAGAGGTCTCCAGGTTCTCTACTATCTCTGATAACAATACTGTATATAACTCCTGAGAGAGAGAGAGAGAGAGAGAGAGGTCTCCAGGTTCTCTACTATCTCTGATAACACTACTGTATATAACTCCAGAGAGAGAGAGAGAGAGGTCTCCAGGTTCTCTACTATCTCTGATAACACTACTGTATATAACTCCAGAGAGAGAGAGAGAGGTCTCCAGGTTCTCTACTAGCTCTGATAACACTACTGTATATAACTCCAGAGAGAGAGAGAGAGGTCTCCAGGTTCTCTACTATCTCTGATAACACTACTGTATATAACTCCAGAGAGAGAGAGAGAGGTCTCCAGGTTCTCTACTATTTCTGATAACACTACTGTATATAACTCCAGAGAGAGAGAGAGAGGTCTCCAGGTTCTCTACTATTTCTGATAACACTACTGTATATAACTCCAGAGAGAGAGAGAGAGGTCTCCAGGTTCTCTACTATCTCTGATAACACTACTGTATATAACTCCAGAGAGCGAGAGAGAGATAGGTCTCCAGGTTCTCTACTATTTCTGATAACACTACTGTATATAACTCCAGAGAGAGAGAGAGAGAGAGAGGTCTCTAGGTTCTCTACTATCTCTGATAACACTACTGTATATAACTCCAGAGAGAGAGAGAGAGAGGTCTCCAGGTTCTCTACTATTTCTGATAACACTACTGTATATAACTCCAGAGAGAGAGAGAGAGGTCTCCAGGTTCTCTACTATCTCTGATAAGACTACTGTATATAACTCCAGAGAGCGAGAGAGAGATAGGTCTCCAGGTTCTCTACTATCTCTGATAACACCACTGTATCTAAATGACTGCGTTCTATGACTCAGAGAGGGAGAGTTTCTGTGATTACAGTAGTCATTAGTGTACTAGTACTGTAGTCAAATACAGTAGTTTGTCCACCCGTGGCACTGACCTGAATGTAAACAGGAGGGCCAGGGGCTATTTTCAGGGCATAGCCTGTTTCTCCATCACATTGATATCTTCCTCTGATTGTGCACTACTTTAGACCAGAGAATGGTACCCTATTCCCTATATAGTGCACTACTTTAGACCAGAGAATGGCACCCTATTCCCTATATAGTGCACTACTTTAGACCAGAGAATGGAACCCTATTCCCTATATAGTGCACTACTTTAGACCAGAGAATGGCACCCTATTCCCTATATAGTGCACTACTTTAGACCAGAGAATGGCACCCTATTCCCTATATAGTGCACTACTTTAGACCAGAGAATGGCACCCTATTCCCTATATAGTGCACTACTTTAGACCAGAGAATGGTACCCTATTCCCTATATAGTCCACTACTTTAGACCAGAGAATGGTACCCTATTCCCTATATAGTCCACTACTTTAGACCAGAGAATGGTACCCTATTCCCTATATAGTCCACTACTTTAGACCAGAGAATGGCACCCTATTCCCTATATAGTGCACTACTTTAGACCAGAGAATGGTACCCTATTCCCTATATAGTGCACTACTTTAGACCAGAGAATGGTACCCTATTCCCTATATAGTCCACTACTTTAGACCAGAGAATGGCACCCTATTCCCATATAGTGCACTACTTTAGACCAGAGAATGGTACCCTATTCCCTATATAGTGCACTACTTTAGACCAGAGAATGGCACCCTATTCCCTATATAGTCCACTACTTTAGACCAGAGAATGGCACCCTATTCCCTATATAGTGTACTACTTTAGACCAGAGAATGGTACCCTATTCCCTATATAGTGCACTACTTTAGACCAGAGAATGGTACCCTATTCCCTATATAGTGCACTACTTTAGACCAGAGAATAGTACCCTATTCCCTATATAGTGCACTACTTTAGACCAGAGAATGGTACCCTATTCCCTATATAGTGCACTACTTTAGACCAGAGAATGGTACCCTATTCCCTATATAGTGCACTACTTTAGACCAGAGAATGGTACCCTATTCCCTATATAGTGCACTACTTTAGACCAGAGAATGGCACCCTATTCCCTATATAGTGCACTACTTTAGACCAGAGAATGGCACCCTATTCCCTATATAGTGCACTAATTTAGACCAGAGAATGGCACCCTATTCCCTATATAGTGCACTACTTTTGACCAATGCCTATAGGGAATAGGGTGCGATTTGGGAAATAGATCTAGCCTGTTGACCGCATGGGGCTGGTGCTAACAGAGAGAAATGCTAGCTTTATGGATAGCTGAGCTACGATGTGACATTTGTCCACTTTGAGAGAGAGAGAGAGACTGACGGCTCTATTCAATCTTGATCACTGAAGCGTAACAGATTTCCCGCTAGGAATGTAAAGGTCATTTCCCATTGAGTCGACATATGCAGCGTTTACCGTCAATGTAGTCTCCGCAACCATGGGAACATTGCCATTAATCTCACTATAAAGCTGAATTTATACGGATTGAATAGAGCCCTAAGGTCAGAAAAGGTTTAGGAAAGAGGAAGTCCAATCAAATCAAAGTTTATTGGTCGCCTACACAGATTTGCAGATGTTCAAATCACATCAAAGTTATCTGTTATCGCAGGTGCAACATCAAAGTTATCTGTTATCGCAGGTGCAACATCAAAGTTATCTGTTATCGCAGGTGCAACATCAAAGTTACCTGTTATCGCAGGTGCAGTGAAATGCTTGTGTTTCTAGCGCCAATAGAGCAGTAATATGTAACAACACAATAACAATACACACATCATCCAAAACGTTACAAATAGCAGAAATATCAGCCAGTAATATCAGAGTCCGGAATATATATATGTATGTGACCAAAAGTATGTGGACACCTGCTCGTCGAACATCTCATTCCAAAATCATGGCTAGTGACAGTGTCTAAGGTGCTGGGCAGAGTACCGGGCGGTGTCCGGCTAGTGACAGTGTCTAAGGTGCTGGGCAGAGTACCGGGCGGTGTCCGGCTAGTGTCTAAGGTGCAGGGCAGAGTACCGGGCGGTGGTCGGCTAGTGACAGTGTCTAAGGTGCTGGGCAGAGTACCGGGCGGTGGTCGGCTAGTGACAGTGTCTAAGGTGCTGGGCAGAGTACCGGGCGGTGGTCGGCTAGTGACAGTGTCTAAGGTGCAGGGCAGAGTACCGGGCGGTGGTCGGCTAGTGACAGTGTCTAAGGTGCAGGGCAGAGTATTGGGCGGTGGTCGGCTAGTGACAGTGTCTAAGGTGCAGGGCAGAGTACCGGGCGGTGGTCGGCTAGTGACAGTGTCTAAGGTGCTGGGCAGAGTACCGGGCGGTGTCCGGCTAGTGACAGTGTCTAAGGTGCAGGGCAGAGTACCGGGCGGTGGTCGGCTAGTGACAGTGTCTAAGGTGCTGGGCAGAGTACCGGGCGGTGGTCAGCTAGTGACAGTGTCTAAGGTGCAGGGCAGAGTACCGGGCGGTGTCCGGCTAGTGACAGTGTCTAAGGTGCTGGGCAGAGTACCGGGCGGTGGTCGGCTAGTGACAGTGTCTAAGGTGCTGGGCAGAGTATCGGGCGGTGTCCGGCTAGTGACAGTGTCTAAGGTGCTGGGCAGAGTACCGGGCGGTGGTCAGCTAGTGACAGTGTCTAAGGAGCTGGGCAGAGTACCGGGCGGTGTCCGGCTAGTGACAGTGTCTAAGGTGCTGGGCAGAGTACCGGGCGGTGGTCAGCTAGTGACAGTGTCTAAGGTGCTGGGCAGAGTACCGGGCGGTGTCCGGCTAGTGACAGTGTCTAAGGTGCTGGGCAGAGTACCGGGCGGTGGTCAGCTAGTGACAGTGTCTAAGGTGCTGGGCAGAGTACCGGGCGGTGGTCAGCTAGTGACAGTGTCTAAGGTGCTGGGCAGAGTACCGGGCGGTGTCCGGCTAGTGACAGTGTCTAAGGTGCAGGGCAGAGTACCGGGCGGTGGTCGGCTAGTGACAGTGTCTAAGGTGCTGGGCAGAGTACCGGGCGGTGGTCAGCTAGTGACAGTGTCTAAGGTGCAGGGCAGAGTACCGGGCGGTGGTCGGCTAGTGACAGTGTCTAAGGTGCTGGGCAGAGTACCGGGCGGTGGTCGGCTAGTGACAGTGTCTAAGGTGCTGGGCAGAGTACCGGGCGGTGGTCAGCTAGTGACAGTGTCTAAGGTGCTGGGCAGAGTACCGGGCGGTGTCCGGCTAGTGACAGTGTCTAAGGTGCAGGGCAGAGTACCGGGCGGTGGTCGGCTAGTGACAGTGTCTAAGGTGCTGGGCAGAGTACCGGGCGGTGTCCGGCTAGTGTCTAAGGTGCAGGGCAGAGTACCGGGCGGTGTCCATCAAGTGACAGTGTCTAAGGTGCTGGGCAGAGTACCGGGCGGTGGCCGGCTAGTGACAGTGTCTAAGGTGCTGGGCAGAGTACCGGACGGTGTCCGGCTAGTGACAGTGTCTAAGGAGCTGGGCAGAGATCCGGGTGGGTTCCGGCTAGTGAGAGTGTCTAAGGTGCTGGGCAGAGTACCGGGCGGTGGTCGGCTAGTGACAGTGTCTAAGGTGCTGGGCAGAGTATTGGGCGGTGTCCGGCTATTGACAGTGTCTAAGGTGCTGGGCAGAGTACCGGGCGGTGTCCGGCTAGTGACAGTGTCTAAGGTGCAGGGCAGAGTACCGGGCGGTGGTCGGCTAGTGACAGTGTCTAAGGTGCTGGGCAGAGTACCGGGCGGTGGTCAGCTAGTGACAGTGTCTAAGGTGCTGGGCAGAGTACCGGGCGGTGTCCGGCTAGTGACAGTGTCTAAGGTGCAGGGCAGAGTACCGGGCGGTGGTCGGCTAGTGACAGTGTCTAAGGTGCTGGCAGAGTACCGGGCGGTGTCCGGCTAGTGTCTAAGGTGCAGGGCAGAGTACCGGGCGGTGTCCATCAAGTGACAGTGTCTAAGGTGCTAGGCAGAGTACCGGGCGGTGGTCGGCTAGTGACAGTGTCTAAGGTGCTGGGCAGAGTATTGGGCGGTGTCCGGCTAGTGACAGTGTCTAAGGTGCTGGGCAGAGTACCGGGCGGTGTCCGGCTAGTGACAGTGTCTAAGGTGCTGGGCAGAGTACCGGGCGGTGTCCATCAAGTGACAGTGTCTAAGGTGCTGGGCAGAGTACCGGGCGGTGGTCAGCTAGTGACAGTGTCTAAGGTGCTGGGCAGAGTACCGGGCGGTGTCCGGCTAGTGACAGTGTCTAAGGTGCTGGGCAGAGTACCAGGCGGTGGTCAGCTAGTGACAGTGTCTAAGGTGCTGGGCAGAGTACCGGGCGGTGTCCGGCTAGTGACAGTGTCTAAGGTGCAGGGCAGAGTACCGGGCGGTGTCCGGCTAGTGACAGTGTCTAAGGTGCAGGGCAGAGTACCGGGCGGTGGTCAGCTAGTGACAGTGTCTAAGGTGCTGGGCAGAGTACCGGGCGGTGGTCGGCTAGTGACAGTGTCTAAGGTGCTGGGCAGAGTACCGGGCGGTGTCCGGCTAGTGACAGTGTCTAAGGTGCTGGGCAGAGTACCGGGCGGTGTCCGGCTAGTGACAGTGTCTAAGGAGCTGGGCAGAGATCCGGGTGGGTTCCGGCTAGTGAGAGTGTCTAAGGTGCTGGGCAGAGTACCGGGCGGTGGTCGGCTAGTGACAGTGTCTAAGGTGCTGGGCAGAGTACCGGGCGGTGTCCATCAAGTGACAGTGTCTAAGGTGCTGGGCAGAGTACCGGGCGGTGTCCGGCTAGTGACAGTGTCTAAGGTGCTGGGCAGAGTACCGGGCGGTGTCCATCAAGTGACAGTGTCTAAGGTGCTGGGCAGAGTACCGGGCGGTGGTCAGTTAGTGACAGTGTCTAAGGTGCTGGGCAGAGTACCGGGCGGTGGTCAGCTAGTGACAGTGTCTAAGGTGCTGGGCAGAGTACCGGGCGGTGTCCGGCTAGTGACAGTGTCTAAGGTGCTGGGCAGAGTACCGGGCGGTGTCCATCAAGTGACAGTGTCTAAGGTGCTGGGCAGAGTACCGGGCGGTGGTCAGCTAGTGACAGTGTCTAAGGTGCTGGGCAGAGTACCGGGCGGTGGTCAGCTAGTGACAGTGTCTAAGGTGCTGGGCAGAGTACCGGGCGGTGTCCGGCTAGTGACAGTGTCTAAGGTGCAGGGCAGAGTACCGGGCGGTGGTCGGCTAGTGACAGTGTCTAAGGTGCTGGGCAGAGTACCGGGCGGTGTCCGGCTAGTGTCTAAGGTGCAGGGCAGAGTACCGGGCGGTGGTCGGCTAGTGACAGTGTCTAAGGTGCTAGGCAGAGTACCGGGCGGTGGTCGGCTAGTGACAGTGTCTAAGGTGCTGTGCAGAGTATTGGGCGGTGTCCGGCTAGTGACAGTGTCTAAGGTGCTGGGCAGAGTACCGGGCGGTGTCCGGCTAGTGACAGTGTCTAAGGAGCTGGGCAGAGATCCGGGTGGGTTCCTGCTAGTGAGAGTGTCTAAGGTGCTGGGCAGAGTACCGGGCGGTGGTCGGCTAGTGACAGTGTCTAAGGTGCTGGGCAGAGTATTGGGCGGTGTCCGGCTAGTGACAGTGTCTAAGGTGCTGGGCAGAGTACCGGGCGGTGTCCGGCTAGTGACAGTGTCTAAGGTGCTGGGCAGAGTACCGGGCGGTGTCCATCAAGTGACAGTGTCTAAGGTGCTGGGCAGAGTACCGGGCGGTGGTCAGCTAGTGACAGTGTCTAAGGTGCTGGGCAGAGTACCGGGCGGTGTCCGGCTAGTGACAGTGTCTAAGGTGCTGGGCAGAGTA
Source organism: Coregonus clupeaformis (assembly GCF_020615455.1). Taxonomy (NCBI): domain Eukaryota; kingdom Metazoa; phylum Chordata; class Actinopteri; order Salmoniformes; family Salmonidae; genus Coregonus; species Coregonus clupeaformis. The sequence continues at coordinate 52,262,506 of NC_059198.1, read as the reverse complement.
CCGGGCGGTGGTTTTTTTTATCAATCTCTTGGTCCCTGCTTTGCAACACCTGAACGGTCTACGTCTGCTAGATGGTAGCAGGGTGAACAGGCCGTGGCTCTGATGACTGAGGACCTTGATGATCTTCTTGGCCTTCCTGTGACACTGGGTGCTGTAGATGTCCTGGAGGGTAGGCAGTGATACAGCCTGACAGAATGCTCTTGATGATGAATCTGTTCCTGAGGGTCTTGGGGCCAAGCCAAATTTCTTCAGCCTCCTGAGGTTGAAAAGGCACTGTTGCACCCTTCTTCACCATGGTGTCTGTATGGTGGGACCATTTCAGGTCCTCGGTGATGTGCACGCCAAGGAACTTTAAGGTTTTGACCCTCTCCACTGTGTTTTCCTCAAAGCGGACGAAGATGGTGTTTAGCTTGTCCGGGAAGAAGACGTGAGTGTCTGGAGTCCCTGCCACATATGTCTCGTGTCTGAGCTGTTGAATTGCGACTCCACTTTGTCTCTGTACTGATGTTTTGCCTCTTTAATTGCCTTCAAAAGGGCGTAACTGGACTGTTTGTACTCGGCCATATTCCCAGTCACCTTGCCCTGGTTAAATCTAGTTGTTCGCTCTTTCAGTTTTGTGCAAATGCTGCCAACTATCCACGGTTTTTGGTTTGGATATGTTCTAATCTTCACTGTAAGAACATCCTCTATCCTGATGAACCTAGTGACTGAATCAGTGTAATCATCAATGTTATTCTCAGAGTCGACCTGGAAGATATCCCAGTCCACTTGGTCAAAACAGTCCTGATGTTAACTGATGTAAGTGTTAGTAGGGCTATTGCAGTTACGCTACACCGGTGGTCACGAGTCATGAAGGCAGTCAGATTCCACATTACCATTTAGTCAAGGTAATTAGGCTTCTCCAAGCTACCAAACTTGCTAACTGCCTGGTACTTCAGCACTCTATCTCTCTAATCACTCTGACATCAATGCAAATGCATTCGAAAAAAATGGAATGAAACACTTCGTGAGAGGCCATGAGCTCATGTTGCGCAACATTTCTATAGGCTATGGAGTAGCGGGTTAAAACAGAGTGATGGCCTCTATTAAAAAGAGGAGGATCCCATCAGCTCTCTATAGGCTAGGCCTACTATATTTATTTCTAAACTTTCCTAATATTAAGCACATTGCTTATATTTACAACAGGAGTATAGTCTACCTGGCTGGCATGAAAATAAACCACAGGGAAAAGAGTCCTCCATTCGCTATTTAAGTGCAGAGATGACATGTATTTTTTCCCACTGCCCCTGTTTCAAGACAGGTGCATGTTAATGGTCCATTCTAAATCAAAACAAATTTCACACATATATTATTTAGTATATGTTATGTAAAGACGCGATTAAATCAAGAATTGTCTGATGGGTGACAATATTAGACTATCACTTGTGAATGATA